>NC_133658.1:176515797-176820118 GCF_037893015.1 Macrotis lagotis | reverse complement strand
GAAAGAGTAAAAGAAAAAAGGCTAAAATTATCTATAAACTACTACTGGTTTTAGTAAATGAGAACTAGCTTAATCTTGTTTATTTTCTAAGTACTTAAAACCAAAATAAGCCTGTAATAAACAATTTACAATGAGCATCAAAAACCTCCCTAGGTTATTTTATTAAAATATCATAAAAATAAATCTGACTACAAAATGGTAAAATAGATCCAAATTTCATCTTTTCATAGCATGCCTACTACAGTGCTCTAAACCTAGTGAATCTACAATAAATTTTGTTAACTAATTAAGTTCCTTTCTAAGTAAGATTATCCTGGTTCAAGAACTCAAAAAAATGGTCCCATTATTCTCCATTTATTCTTCCTTACAGCTTACAGATATTGGAAAGTGTTAATTTAAAAATTTTTGGTGATTCCTAGGAATTACAAAGATTACTAAAAGATAAATATTATGCTTCTTATTGCAAATTTTTCAGGTAATCATTACGAAATATGAAGGAAGACATGTTTTACTACTAATTTTATGACTTTAGAATTTTGGGACTCAAGTTTTGAGAATAATGTTTGAGAGAAAAGGCTTTAATATTACTTTATGAAAAGATACCTAAACATAGCATAAGGTAGATCTCAACAAAGTAGAAAAAAAAGACAATGCTCTGATTTTTCCTGAGGAAATTCCCTCTTGGATAAAAAAAGCCCAAGTATAAAGATCTATTTTCAGACAGCATTACGGAATAAAAAAATTTACATTTTAAAAGCCATAATGATTTTCTATTTGTTTTCCCAGTTTTTTTCTGGGAAACTTGCTAATTCATCTCTAAAACATCTTGTCCACAGTTTGAAGATACTAATTCTAAGAATCCTAATATATAAAAGGAACAAAATCACTGAAATTATTTTACTAACTTTATCTTAAAAACCCTAACTAGAATAACTATCCCAGTGAAAGAAAACTTTGGAAATAGAACAGGCAAACCACAATGTTTTATATATCTCTGATGCTAACTTAGTTTCCTGAAATCAGGATAAGGCTTAAATCCATCATCTCTTGGAAATAACTGCTCAGGTACAATAAAAAACAGAATATGCTATGCTTCCATTTCCTTTTCCAATTTACAAGAATCTCATATATTATATTGCTTTTCTTTATACATCTTAATCTTGTTTTCATCAGAATGATGTCAGTGCTTAAAGATGTAACAATCAGGAAATAATTTTTGGTAATTTAGATTTCCCTGTTGATAGCCACCTTGCTCCACAAGTCTCTAGGGTCAAAAAATAGAGAAAATTTATAAAATGAGTTTCTTTCCTTTGTCATTTTGGCTTTGTCCCAGCATCATAGTTTTTGGGGTATGTTTGTGAGAAATTTGTAATTTTAGGGGAGTATGGCAAAGAAAAGTAGAAAAGATAAGATTTCTGTTGGTCCCCAAAATGATTTATCCGTCTATTTCAAGTAACTAAAGTAGGCATTTCAGCAGAGTAGCAGAAGGTGGGCAGCTTATAAATTCAAGACTTTAGGAAAACAGAGAAAAAGAAAGAGAATTTTGTGCTAGACTTGGAGAAAGGAAGACCTGGTTATCACTCAATTCTCCCCCCCCCATTATTTTATTTAATTTTTTTAAAAGAAAGATTTTATTTATTTTGAATTTTACAACACCCCCCCCCCGCCAAAGCTGGCTTCCCTTACCCTCCCCACACAGAATGCAGACTGTTAGTCTTTACATTGTTTTCATGGTATACAGTGATCTAAGTCAAAAGTACATGTAGAATAGTAATAACAATAATTGCTAACCAGCATGCCATAACCTTTCAGGTTCAGGTTCTTTATCTGAGCATAATGAGGAGGTAATGAGATCTATAGTACCTACATCACAAGGTTTTTAGGCTCAACTGAGATAAGATTTTGCAAACTTGCAAGAAAAGTCAATTATTGTTATTACTATTATAAATGTATTTTTGACTTTAAAGACTTTATCACATGATTCAGCTGCCCTCTAATCTTGCAGTGATCTTCGTAATGACAGACCCTTTCTTCCACTGGTGAGTTACTTTTGGGGTCTCCATTTTAAATGGGCTGATAGCAATTCTTCATTTCCCTCATATTTATACCTCTGACTCTAAGGATTTTGTCACTACATCCCATTTCTTATCTAAACCTTCCCCCCCTCCCCAACCCCATTAATGTTTCCATTAGCACATAAGCACTGTAAGGCCAATGGACTGCCATTCTTCTCTTTATATCCCCGGTGCTTAGCAGAGTCCCTGACATATAACAAGAACTTGACAAATAAATGCATTATTTCCCATTTAGTACTGGCAGGGCTCTCAGGAATCATCAAATCCCACCTTCTTTTTATACATAAAAGGAAACAAACTCAGAGAAGCTAAATGACCTATCCAGGACACCTAAGGTCACAAAGAAGCAGGGCTGAAATGGATATTCAGGTCTTCTGCTTTCTAATATACCATTACACAAAACCAGACAGCCTCTAAAGACATACTATATTTAATAACTATTAATTTATAAAGCATCTATTAAAGCATTTCCAATTATTTAGATATGTCAGACTATGTAGCAATTGCTATATTTCAGAACTGCCGATTTCGTAGATGGAAAAAACCCACTGCCCAGTAAATCTAAATCATCCCTTAATATATCTGACAAGCAGTGATTGGTCTCTGCTGAAAGACTTCCAATGATGAGGAACCCATTCTTCCTGAGAGAG
The DNA here is from genome assembly GCF_037893015.1 of Macrotis lagotis. Taxonomy (NCBI): domain Eukaryota; kingdom Metazoa; phylum Chordata; class Mammalia; order Peramelemorphia; family Peramelidae; genus Macrotis; species Macrotis lagotis. Next base: position 176,817,393 of record NC_133658.1, on the reverse strand, counting down.
CCAATTCCACATTTGTATAGCTCTAAGTTTTTCCTGATAGTGAGTCTACATGTGTTTCTTTGCAATCTATCCAGGCTCCAAATTCCATGTTCTAGAGACTAAAGACAAGTCGAATCCCTCTTCCATAGAGAGGCATTTAAATACCTGAAGATAACTTTCATGTCTCCATTTGACTCTTCTCTTATGACTTAAACACTCCCTCCTCCAAGTGATCGCTAAACAATATGTATTCAAGACATTTCGCTATTCTGGCTGTTTTTTTTTTCCTGAAGAGATTATACAGGTTATCAATACCCTTCCTAAAAATGTGGTGCCCATAATTCAACTATAGCACTCCAGATGTGGGCTGAATGATGCTGGACATCAAATATCCAATTTAACTAGGTTGACCATCTGCCATGCAGCTGAACTCTTCTTTCAAGTGTTATCTCACTTAATTAAAATGTGAGCTCCTAGAGAGCAGGGATTGTTTAATTTTTTCTGTGTTTCTTCAAGTATGAGCAATGTGAATGGCACATAAGCATTTAATAAATGCCTTTTTTTCATTCATTCATTCACTCCCCCAAATTTCTGTTAGCTAATTAGTCAAACTTTTTTTTTAAGATTTTTGCAAGGCAAATGGAGTTAAGTGGCTTGCCCAAGGCCACACAAGTAATTATTAAGTGTTTGAGACAGGATTTAAACCCTGGTACTCCTGGCTCCAGGGCCGGTGCTTTATTCACTGCACCATCTAGCCACCCCAACAAACATTTATTAAATGCTAACTATGTGCTAAGGACTGTGCTAAATTCTGGGAATACAAATAAAGGAAAAAACAAGATCCCTAATCTTAAGAAGGTCACATTCTAATGGGAGAGAAAATATGCCAAAAATACATAAAAGATATTTACAGTATGAATGCAAGTAATGGGGGGGGGGGGGGGAAGAGAGAGAGAGATAGAGAGAGAGAGAGAGAGAATGAATGTGTTTGTGTCTGTGGGTAAAGTCTTAAAATCTTTTTGAAGAAAGTTGGATTTATGAGCAGTCTTTTTTTTCCCCCATCAGTATTTTAATTTAACTTTTCCCCCCATGGTTACAAGTAAAGACAAATTCAACACTAACTTACAAAACCTCTAGTTTCAAATTCTCTCCTTTTGTCTCACCCCACTCCTCCTCGATGAGAAAGCATTGCTTCTTATAGGTTAAAAATGTGTAGTTATAAAACACATTAACCCCATAGTCATGTTGTAAAAGTAAGCATAACCTACCCTCCCAAAAAGAAACCTCAAGAAAAATAAGAGTGGAAAAAAAGTTTGCTTCAATCTGTATTCAGACCCATCAGCTCTGACTGAGATGGTTAGCATTCCTTATCATAATTCCTTCAGAGTTCTTCTGGGTCATAGCAGGTAGGTCATTCACAATTGATCATTCTGCAATATTGCTGTTACTCTGTATACAGTACATTTCCCACTGCATTTGCTCATATAAGTTTTTTTTACTGAGAGTATCCTGCTCATCATTTCCCATATATAGACAAGGCAGAGGTAGTAGTTGAATTTGAAAGTATAATATATTAAAAAAGATGTAATTAATGGACGAGAGGAAAACTGAGGGAAAGGGAAAGAAGAGGTAGAATGGGGTAAGTTATTTCACAAAAAAGAGGCCAGAAAAAGCCTCTGCAGTAGAGAGAAAGAGGGGGAAGGTAAGGAGGAGTGAGTGAGCCTTATTCTCATCAGAATTGGCTCAGAGAGGGAATAGCTTACACACTCAATTGAATATAGAAATCTATTTTCCCCTAGAAGAAAGTAGGAGGGGAAAGGAATGGGAAAAAGGGGTGGGTAGAGGTGACAGAAGGGTTGTGGGAGGGACTAGTCAGATACAAAACACTTTAGAGGAGGGGACAGTGTGAAAGGAGAGAGAGAAGGGAATAAATGGGAGTGGGGAGAATAGGATGAAGGGAAATAGTTAGAAATAGTAACTGTGGGGGAAAAAAAAGATTTGTGAGCAGTCCTGAAGGAAACCAGGGAAGTGAGAAAACAAAGATGAGTACGGAGAAATCTCCAGGTATGAGTGACAGGAGATGAGTGTTGTTGTATGGCAATATCAGTCACAAGGCTGGGGGGGGGGGGGGGGAGAGTATAGTCTAAGACTGGAAAGGTGAGAAGGAGTCAAGTAGTGAAGGGACTTCAATGATTCTCAGGCCCTTTGTGCAGAGGCTTTTCCGAATCCCTTTTCTCCTGAAGCCTTCCCCATCATTCTCATTCTCTGAGCCTTGTGCTTTTACTGGAAAGAAAAAAATAAAAGCCCTTTTCCCTCTCCACAACAACTCAAAATTCCTTTACATCACCCCCTTAGCATAGTCCTTGGTGAATAGTTAAGTACTTAATAAAATGTTTGCTTGTTTCCCTCCTCCTTCCTAATGCTCTCCTCATTCATTTAAATCTCTGATAAAGAGAAAGTCAAAGTCAACTTCTCTACATGTAATCTGGGTCTCCTCTCCAGCAGATCGTTCCTTCTCCCTCTCCCATTTTCCATCTCTCTTTTTGTATAGGCTCCTTTGCTATCTACAAACATGCCTTAGTCTCCAAACTTAAAAAAACCCCACAACCCTTTTATGCCCTTTAGTTATTGCTCTGCATCTCTCTTTGAAAAACTCCTAGAATAAGTTTATTTTAATTCCTTTTATTTTTCCCTCCTCTCACTCATTTTACAATTTGATTTCTGATCTCAAACGTAACAGAAAATGTTTTCTTAAAAGTTAAAAATTATGGCCCTTTCTCAGGCCTCTTTTTATTTGACCTCTCTTTATCACTTGATTCTGATGATTTAAACTTTCTTCTCCAATGGTTACTTTCTGATGAACTGTAAGTTAAAAAAATTCTCTACAAAATTGTCTTGAGTAGATGTTGTAGAGTATGAAGATGACAGTAATCTGTTTTCTTTAGTTTCTTCAACTATAAAAAGGGAACAACAATAGCATCTAACCTCCAGTGGATAATTATTATAAAATGCTTTCATTCATTGCCTTTTCAACCTGGAGTGCTCTGCCTACCTAGTCACCAAGGACTCTTTCTCTGATTGGCTAATTCCTTGACCAAGTTCTTCTTCTTCAAGCTGCATTAATGACATTCTGAATCTTCTCAACCATATGCCAGATATGGGTGCCCAACTGCCCTGTCCCTTTTCAGATTCCTTTTACACATTGTCTTTCTCCATTAGAATGTAAGTAGGGCAGGTACTGTCTATTTCTGATAGTATCTGTATTTCCAGCATTTAGCAAGATTCTTGAAAAGGCTGAATTCCCCAAATAAGTAATGTAATATTTATAATAGTCAACAAAGTGTGTTCACTGAGAACTACAACTTTTTCACATGTCCATGGAGGAAAACAATTCTTAAATATAATGGAATTAAGAGCAAAACAAAAGAAACGAATGAAACAAGCATATATGTACAGAATTCAGCAATGCAGCACTCAAATGACTGAGCCCTAAATAAATTTGAGGAAACCCATTTGTTTCATCTAGTTGAGATCAGACATTCTGAAGCTCATACATAAGGCTGTCTAGGTAACATAAAAATTGCTGTTCTCAATGATTTGCCTACCATTCTCTATACCCTGCCTTTCCTCTCATAAAGGATAAGCTACCTGGGAGAAGGGACTGCTTCATTTTTGTCCTTGTAACACTAGCATCTTAGTACACAGTATTTGGCATGCAAAGTGTGCTTCAATAATGCTTTAAGGACTGCCTGGTTTTATCACAAGGAAGTAGGGCAGCATCCTTAAACATTCAAATGGATTTATGATCTCTTGGATTTGCACATTACCCCTAATAATCATCCAGTGTGATGCTTGTTCATGTCCTACCCATGGCTAATTTTCATAAAAGCTTAAGTTAGTCAAAGATCTTATTATCTTCTTTACTCTTCTGGCTGCCCTGTTATACTGTTGATTCACTCTGGATTTTTAAGTCTGTTAAGACTCCTAGCTCTTTTTAAAAAATATTGAAATTGTCACCTTGATTTCTTAACAAGTATATGCCTTTAGATTTACTTGTGCTGTATTTACTCTTATTAGTCCATTGTTTTAGCCTGTAAGATCTTTTGTGGCTCCTGATCAAAGGATCATTTGGGTCTAAAAGGAACCTTCAATGTTATCTAATCCAATTCTTTTACTTTACAAATATTGTCACCTACATCCCCAGATGCTAAATTAGCAGTCTCTCCACTTGACTACAGTACCTCTTTGTAATTACCTAAATTAACCTTGTTAATTTAACCTTGCAGCCTTACCCAGCTGATTAGTCTATAGTATACACTATCTACATTAGTATACATTTAAGTAGCACTATTACATTTTTGAAAATATTTTCCTCATAATTCTTTGAAGCAGACAATGCAAATATTATATACTCTTTTTAAATGTGAGGAAATGGAAGCTGAGAAAGTTTAAGTGATCTGTCCATAGTCACAGAGACAGAATGTGTTACAATGAAGACTTGAGACCTAACCTTTGAATACCATCACTGCAATTCTTTCCATTGTGCCAACCATGCTGGTTCTGATATGGATGCAAGGGAGCAAAATAGATTATTACAATCAGACTCATTTTCATCTCAGAAAAGATAGAAATCCTTTTGATATTCAAGGAGTTATAGAAATTTACTGCCTTTTTAAAAACTAAACTATTCTACTTTATTCTTTTTTCATTTTGATCTAATTTTTAAACCAGTAGAAAAGTATAAATACTTAACTTACCAACATTTCCAACTTCTTCAGCAAAGTAAGGATCATTCAAGTCAACATCAGATGGAAATTCATCTTCACTGGTCTCTTTTTCATTAACAGACTGTAGCTGAACATAAATACAGTGCTTGAGACGTTATAATGCCAAGTACACCAACAACATAAATACAAAGAGAAATGATAGACACTACTTGTTATTGTTGATATAAAACAAAGAAACTCAATTTCCCATTGTTTTCTAATTTAATTTTTAACATTAAAGCTAGATAGGTCAAAAAATTAAGAACCATGTACATTTAAAAATTTCAAAGTATAATCCACATTTTTGTACTCCCAACATGAAACCTTTTTTATAGCAGATTAATACATAGGATCTTTATCCATCAATAAACTTGAAATGATATTTTTCTCACTTAGCTATCACCATGTTATTGCTAAATAGTGTCAAAAAATCTGAAAATTTGCATGAATGACAGCTAAATGCAAAGGTTGCATCCCACATGCATACAAAATGAAATACCTTTCCATTGAGCTTATGGATGGATTTTTCAAAGACTAAAAATACTGTCCTTTCCCCCCAAACAATATGAGACTATAAGGCAAGATTGGATAGCTCTTTCCCCATCCATATACACTTGAATTTATAAATCCAAATGAATATTATGAATCAAAGTAATTGCTTTTGGAGAAAATATATAAATATATATGTATAAATACATACATACATATATATGCACGCACGTGCGCGCGCGCACACACACACACACACTTCTAAATCTCCTAAAAATCAAATTTTCAAATTTTCTTTTATAATGGTCTACAGTTCAAATCTGTAAATAACTAGAGGAAATTAGCCTTACTAATTTTAGCTGTGGGACACCCTGGTCTGGTCTGCTTTGTCTCCTCCCCTTCTATAGCTGATGCTAATGTCTTGAGCCAAAAATGGAGTACCTCCTGGACAAGCAACTATGCAAATGTAAGGTGATGAGCTATGGGGTCAGAATGAAGTTGAGACAGTGAGGAGGAGATACCTCGTGCAGAGTGCTGCTCCTGACTCCCTGCCAATGTTTTTGTTATGATGAAGTAATAAATAGCTGAACACAATAACTGAAACACTGGAAACTGAACTACTTTAAGCAATGTTGTGAACTACTTGTAGTAATATTCCACTGAATCCAAATACCAATATACCGAGAGTGTGCCTACACTTACTTGACTATACTAATGGCTAGCTTAATTTTGTCAATATTTTTACTTGTGAAAAAGGCATTTAGGTGGCAGTCTTAAATAATAATGAAATAATAAATGCTTTATAATTTTGTAAAGTACTGAATATAATCCAAATCCTTTACATGAAATTTTTAATATTTGGATATAAACTATAAAAAATATCATACCTTCTGCTTCTTTTTTAGTTTTTTTTTCTCTTTTTTTTTCTCTAAAAATTGTTCCCAAGGAGTCAGTTTATCTTTTCCTTCTAACTTGTTTCTGACCATTTCTTCAGCACTTTCTTTAAGACCTGTAGAAAAAAATCCAAAGAATAAAATAATTTATATTCTTACTCACAACTTTGCTATAGAAACATAAATAGACTTCAAATTTTTGACAGCCTGTCACATGGAAGAAATAAATTTAATTGAAATTGTTCAAATGAACAAAACTATGACAATATACTATACAACTAAAAGTGGAAAACCCAAGGTTTCTTTCCTCAGAAAAGGTTTTCTAATTCCTTAACTTTCCCAGTTCCTGAATGACTGAAATTTGTAGAAAATTACCCTTTTTTGCTCACTGCATTTTTCAAAAAACCAGCTAATCACAGAAAAACATAGTTACTATATGAAAATTTTTGTATTCATGCTGTGAAATGATTTTTTTTAATTGAAAGGAATAGTAGAAACTTCCTGATTACCAATTTTTTTCACCCTCCCATTTCTTTAATTTCAGTGTCTCAGGGAGATTTAGAAACGTTGCCACTGCCTAAAACCATTAATGTTTTTCAGAAATTTAAGGACTGTTGTTCCAAGATGTCTTCTCCATTTTGAAACAAAACCACCAGCTTCTTACAGAAAGAAGGCTCATTGGCCTCTCTCCTCATACTATATGGACCAGCTATTCCCCTACCCATCAAAGATATTCTATGGCCTTATTATCACTTTCAAATTTACCTCCCAAAGGTTCTTTCTCTTTTCTCTAAGGCTTCAGTAAATCATCATAAGGCTCCTGCAGAAAGTGGTTGTATTTATTCACTCCCTCCCTTGTGAGGAATAGCAACTTTGTTACACTCATGTTATTAATGCTACAATATGTTATTGATCTCAACTCAATGTAATAAAAATTTTAATAAAAATATGTTGATGTAACATCAAGATGCTTACATCATGATCACTTATTTTCCTTGGAAAATACAGCAACATATATAAATCGATTCAATAACCCTCTCAAAATAAACATCTGGTGAATCATAACAGGAGATGTAGGTTTAGGTTTACCAACATTATCACAATGATGGAGGAGACCCAGCACAAAGTCTGGGATGAGAAGGGATTCTCGGTGAATGTTAAAGGTCCTCTGACTGGTGTTGTTTGCAGATGACTGCGCTGACTGTAAAATATCCCAGAGCCTCCTCAAAGATATATGTAATCAGGCAAAGGAATATGGTTTGTTCAATCACTCAGTAAGGAACAAATGATTAAAGAATGTCCATTGCTCAGATTTTAATACCAATTTGAATAGAAACTTATATAACTTGTCTAAAAGTAGGTTATAACTGGGTCATATATGGTAGAGGACCATAAGCTGACCTCAGAACTGAAAAAAGAGAGGACAGGACAGTGGGCTACACTGATTTTGGGAAAATGCAAAGCTCTTCTATTGACTCCAACCTTCCCATGAAAGTAGTTTCATCTTTTCAATGCTAACACTCTATTGGTATTACTTTGTGGCAATAAGATGTGGAATAATGATGATGTTTGTCCTTAGGTCTTGAAGTAGACCATGACATCGGGGAGGTGATACCATGACATACACATGAAATGGATTTGAGTGAGGGGGACTGTGCTAAGTTACCAGTATCACTTTCCCTCCTGATTCCCCTGCGTTCAGTGTGTGTTTCTAAAAATAGGTCATATAGTTATTTTTAGTGAATAAAGGATAATAATATTCATGGATAGTTTTTTAATAATAATAATAATAATAATAGATACACATGATTAGATCATGTTTGGGACATTAAGCATCAAAGTTCATGAGACCTCTTCTTTGATTATCCATGTAATCCATTGTTAGGAGGGGCATTCCTTTATCAAATCTTGCCACAATATTAAATGTTATAAATTCCAAGAAAACTTGGTCTGGCAGTTGTGAAGAGCAGGCTTCATAAAAGGCAAAAAGAAAAACAACATAAAATTCAGGAAAATACATAATACCAGTAGTTCACTAATGAGCCCCAAATGCTGTTTTGTACCTGAAATCAACTCATTTATTTATTTATTTCTCTATTTATTTATTTTTGATTGATTAATTGAAGATTTTATTTACTTTGAGTTTTACAACTTTTCCCCCATCTTACTTCCCTCCCCCCATCCTCCCCACAGAAAGCAATTTGTCAGTCTCTACATTGTTTCCATGTTGTACATTGATCCAAATTGGGTGTGACCTATTTTTAGAAACACACACACACACACACACACACAATGATAAACCTTCCATACTACCCAAATTATAGAAAGGTTGTGTTCCAAAAGTTCATTTATAAATATGCTGCTTCAAACTCTCAGAACACATTTTCTTCAAAGAAACAATAGTTATAAAAAAATGGTTAGTTTTCTAACTGGCCTATTAAATTACAATGCAGATCACCTATTATGGCAATAACTTCCAAATGGGAAAAAATAAATGTACCATAGGTACATCCCAAACCTCTCAGGAAACTAGTGGGCAATCTTTGTGAGTCTCCTGCATCTTCCTAATTTAGAAGGAAAAGAAGGTGGGTAAGGATGGAGAGGTTCAGATGAAAGAAAAAGCATTGCCTCTTTAAGTACATAAAACAATAAGACTAAGGGGAATGTAAGGAAAGACTGAAACTATTCCTCAACTCCAGTAATATGTATTCTTAAATTATCTCAAAAAAAGGTTGTCTCTTGTTGAAAATTCCTCAAAGAAAAATCAAGCTTCAAATTTTAGAATTACAATATCTTACTACTTTTGGAATTACAAAGTTCTTAGGACCATGGAATTTCGAGGAAAAAGGGACTTTCTCTTTCATTTAGTATGATTTCAAACCAGATCTCTGGAACCCAAGTTCAGTCTACTTTCTAGTACATCAGTCTACCTCTTTTGTTTTCTCTAAGTAAACAATTCTGTCACCTATAAAAAGCAATAATCTTGTTTAATCTTTGTTGATGCATAGTTCCTCAATTTCATTTTCTTATCTTAATGTGATAGTATTTTTCACCCTTTTTTGAATAGGAATGGAAATAATGGATATTATCAGATGTCAGTCTTGGGAAAGGCCTCAAGTTTACAACCAGTAGAGAGAATGCTGGTTTCAGATTTTATAAAGTCAGTCCTTACACTGAGGAAAAAAAATCATTCATCACTATATTTTCAATTGCTTTTAGTTATTTAAGGTGATAGGTTTAAAGTGACTTGCCCAAGGTCACATAGCTAGGTAATTACTGAGTGCCTGAGGTAGGATTTAAACTCAGGTCTTCCTATTTGTTATCTGGATGATCAATTTTATTAGCATGTATCAGGAAATAGTTACTAATTATTTCTATTATTTCCTTTTTCATTAGCTGTAAATTACCTAGCTGTCCCAAACCAAAAAATTCTTTGGGGGCAGCTAGGTGGCAGAGTGGATAGAGCACTGGCCCTGGAGTCAGGAGTACCTGAGTTCAAATCAGGCCTCAGACACTTAATAGCTGTGTGGACTTGGGCAAGCCACTTAACCCCATTTGCCTTGCAAAGCCCGCCCCCCAACAACCTAAAAACAAAAAATTCTTTGGGAATTTTAAGTTTATATTTATGAGTCTAGTTCTAATATTTCACTAATGGGAATGTAACAAATTCTCATCTGTTCACAAAGAGTAATTTGTAACTCATTCCTTGACAAAAATCTAACCTGGGTTGGATGCCTTCTTTCCTATTGGTGCTGATGAACATTCCCTATGCTAAATGGATTCACTACTACTTTTGTCATCTATTCCCAACTAGAGCATTGCCTCAATTATTCTTTCTTGATAAATTCTATCATACTCTTAATCCCAAACTTTTTTCTCAATCCAATGACACCTCTTCTTAGTTTCCTCTGTTCACGAAAAACACAAAAGACATAAGCAGCAGCAACAGTTACTTTTATTCTCCCTACTCCATCTTCTGTTCCTTCCTCCTTTGAAAAAGGTTGGCCTGGGGTGGCTAAGTGGTGCAGTGGATAGAGCACCAGCCCTAGAATCAGGAGGACCTAAGTTTAAAATCAGGTCTCAGACACTCAATAATTACCTAGCTGTGTGACCTTGGGCAAGTCACTTAACCCCATTGCCTAGCAAAAACAAAAAGAAAAAGAAAAAGGTTGGCCTTTTTTATTTGTCAAAACTAATCCCTCCTTTTTGTGCTGCTGATTACTTTCTCATTCACTTTTTTTCCATCTATTCTTATCCAACTCCTCTAGTTTCTTCTCATAAACTGGTTTGTTCTCCACCACTTATACACATGCTCTATACAATAAAAAACAGAAATATCTCTAGTAATCTTCTCCTAGTATAGGGTGGTAGGCTTATACAATCAAGAGAACTGGATTGAAACTCTTCCTAATGAAATAATTAGTTGTTCTATTCTATACAAGTAATTTCAACTCCCTGATCCCTAGGTTCCTCATTTATAAAATGAGAAAGAAGGACTCAATAACCTTTAAGTTCCCTTTCATCTCTAAGTCTATATTCCACAAAGGGTTATCTGCATTCATGCTTCCTTTTTCTCTTCTCAATTACATCCTATTCTTCATGCCACCTCTTGAGAATTTCTTGGCAAAGAAACTAAATTGATTTGCCATTTGTCTTCTCCAATTCATTTTACAGATGAGAACTAAAGCAAACAGGGTTAAGTGACTTGTCCACAGTCACACAGTCAGTGTCTGAGGCCTACTCATTCTTCAATCTCTGGTAATCTGGCTTCTGAAACCACCCCTTAGAACACTTTCTTCTAGAGTTACTGATGATTTCACTTTTGGAAACCAATATTATTTTTCTCAGTTCTCTATTTGACCTCTACAGCTTTTAATATTGAACAGCCCTGCCTCAAAGAGAACTCATTCCTTGGCTCCTATAACACTGGTTAAATTTTCCTTCTATGTTAACAATTTTTCTCAGTTGCTGTTGCCCATTATCACCTCTATCTGAAATGCATTTTTTTCTTCACTTCTGTCTTGTAGAAACCCTACCTATCTTCAAAAGAAGGTTCTCATACTACCTTCTATATGAAGACTTTTCATATATTCAATAATATATTCATTACATTAATAATTTTTCCTTGCTGAAAGTACTTTATATTATTTTGCATATACCTTTATTTATTCTCCTGTATACATGTTGGATCTTGCTCTTTCCCTTACCAATAAAATAAGCCTCTAGAGGTCAGGGTCCTTTATTTTGCTATAACAACACCTGGCAATCATCATCAGGTTCTGAATATGTGCTTATTGAACTTAAATAAAACAAAATTCATTCTTCAGTCAATAAACAAGTATTAATTAAATTTGTACTATGTACCACATATTGGACTATATGCTGGGGCTAAAATATATATATAATAAATGAAAATCCATACACCTAAGGCACTTATATTTAAATGGGGAAGCAATCATATTACAATTATATAGCTTATATTACAGGTTATAGAGTAGTTGTGAAAGTCTTCAAAAGCTAAACATTAATAGCAATTTTCCTTATAATTGTCAAATAGTGAGTCAGATGTATAAACATTTTGACTTCCTACTTAATATAAGCATTAAAACAAATGAGATCCAACTAAAAATTTGATAGTCTTCTTTAGGTTACTGATATTTAGAGACATTGAAGTCAGCATTGAGGGCAAGTTGACAGTTTTCTTGAAAAATAAAAAGTTGTCTAAAGTCAAACTAACATGGCAACAAAAACGAGTTTTAGTCCAGTAAAGTATTCAGGAGGGAGTCTCAAATATAAAAAGATGAATAATAACTATCTCCACCTGGGAAAAATCTCTAAGTCCAGGAATAATCAACAGTAGTCTTTTATATTTTTCTAAAATTAATTGTTTTCAGCCTCTGGTCCAAAACATGGTTAATATAGTTAATAAACTCATTGTGTCTAGCTCATTATGACCAATGAGTAAATTTTCCTTAGGACAGCATTAAGTCTCCAAAATGCTATCTAAGTGAAGAATAGTCAGGGCAACACCAAAACTCACACAAAAGATTTGGGAGTTTTAGTTTTGTGGAGTTGTTTTTAATGAGATGAAGGGAAGCATCCACAGCAGATAAGATATTCACTCTTAGGATGCTCTGGATTAGTCTAATGAAAAGAAAAGTCAATACAGAATAAAACAGATAAATTTCTTGCATCTACACTCCTTGCTCTGAAAGAGTAAATCGCAAAGGTATGAGAAATTAAAAGCTAAGGTGTAGGGTGTCAGAATACCTTTTCAATGAAAACTGACATTTCTTAGTACTAACATCAATATTGAAAAAAAAAGGATGTGAGTAACTTACTTTTAAGAGCATTCTGGTACAAAAGCCATTAAAATTAAATCCAATATCCTCTTTGTATGGTAAAAATCATTGTAACAATGAAAATGACATGTGCTGTCATATCAGTTCCACTCCTAAAGGTAATTTTGTTTAATCTGGAATGTACTATAAATACAGTTTCTTTAGATGCCTGTGTGCTAAAGTGTCAAATAAAACATCAATTTTAAGAATGTTACAATAGAAGAAAACAAAAAACTTATTGATGGGACCCAGAAACAAACAGGGCATTTTAGATACTACTTTGATAATGTTTACACAAGCTTTTGGAAGCAAACTATAAATATCAAGTTCGTAATTTACCATTTTTTAAAATTTATCATAATTTACCAATTTTACCATTTTGTGTATCTGAATATTTAAGTTCATAAACAAAATGCAAGAAAAATTGTAAAATAAATTAAAGTAAGACTGGATTACAAAGGATTAAAAATAAATGTGTGACATAAGTTTTGCAAAATAGTGTCAGAAATGCTAAAAGTTCAGAAAAAGCTGAATCTGTCAAGGAAAACTGATGACAACAAAAAGTCTGTTGTTTTAAAATTTTTATCAGTAGAAAAAAGAGAATCAAAGAGAGAAAATTTTTGGGAAAGTTTTAACAGACAAGAGAAAAGGAATAGTTTATTTTTGCAATGGAAAAAGATTTTAAAAAATTAACTTTCCATTAATAGGGATAATTGATACCCAAGATATAATAAGGAAAAATTAAGAAAACTTAGTTGCCCTTGATGAATTCCAGTCACCTCACACAGATGAACTACATCAACAGGTCTTACAAGAAATGGTACATTTATTTAATGGCTGAGCCTCATCACAGTGATATCTGACAGATAATAGAAAACAAGTACTACCAGACTGCAGAAAGAGAAATGCTGTCCTGATTTTATTTTTATTTATTTAAAGTTATCAGCTACTGTCTGTGATAGCTCAAAGATCATGAAAAATATGAAAGATAATCCAAAAATAGAGAAAGGAATTGTCTTGATTTTCAAAAACAAAACAAAAAAATAGTCAAACTTTAGGCTAATGAGCTTGATTTTGCCAGGAAAATTCTAAAACAGACAATTTAAAAGATTATTGATGAAAGGTGGTTTCAAAGGTTATTACAAAGAGTCAGTGTGATTTCATCAAGAATAGGGAATGCCAAAATAACCCAATTTTTTTTTTCTAATAGGATTTCTAAAATAATAGGCAAAGGATATGAAAGATTTTAGTTTACCTAGGCTTTAGGTAAGCTTCTTCTGTGAAAGCTTAATTTATTCTTGTGGAGAAGACAGAGACATAGATTATGCTGAATGAATTCAGAACTGGTTAGACACAAAGACTATTTCCTAACAGTTCAATAACAACATGACAAAAGGTCACTAATGGAATAACCTACAGGGATTTGTTCTTGATCTTGTGCCATTTAATATTTTTATCAATAATCTTGAAAAAGGCATAGATGTCATCAAATCTGAAAATGACACAAAACTGGAAGGGATAGCTAGTATCCTGGATGATAGAATTAGGATATAAAAGGATCATAAGCTACAGTATTTAGACTGGATCTTATGAGATGAAATTCAATTGGGATAAATGTAAGTCTTGAACCTGTGAATAAAAAACCAACTTTACATATATAAGATGGGAGCTTCATGGAGAGACAGATGTTCTGAAAGAGAATTAGGAATTCTGATGTAATACAAGTTCAACATGGATCAGGAATGTCATACAGCAGCCAAAAGAGCTATTAACATCTTGGGATGAATTAAGAGAGGCAAGCTTAAGGAACAAGGTAACAGTTTCCCTGGTTTCTGTTCATTTTAGATTTCTCTAGGTACACCATGATTTAAAGACACTGATGTGCAGAAAATGCTCAGAGGAGGACACTGGTATCATGAGGCTCATTTGAAGGAACTGTGCATGTTTACATTAAGAAAGACTCAGATTTTATTATATGATAACTATTTTCAAGTATTTAAAGGACCGCCATACAGACTTATTCTGTTTGGCTCCAGAGAACAGAACCAAAAGGAAATAAGTTGACAATGAAAAAGAGTCAATTTAGACTTGATGTCAAGAAAAACTACCTAATAATTAAGAACTATACCAGAGTGGTTGGGCTCCCTTGTCTCAAGATGGGGGTGTCCTCCTCCCTGGGGATCTTCATGCAGAGATGGGAAACTATCTTATAATGTGGATCCCTTTTGATTATGAGTTTAACTAGAGGGTTGCTGAAGTCATTTCCAAATCTCAAACTTTGTGATTCTTTTTTTTTAAATTTTTTTATTTAAGGCAATGGGGTTAAGTGGCTTACCCGAGGCCACACAACTAGGTAATTATTAAGTGTCCGAGGCTGGATTTGAACTCAGGTCCTCCTGACTCCAGGGCCCGTGCTCTATTCACTGAGCCACCTAGCTGCCCCCCTGTGATTCTTAATAAAAATGTTATGAAAAGGAAATAAAAAAATTACTACAAATAATTCATATTTCAATGAGTAAATTACGAAGTAAAACTAAACTGTCTTTTTTCTTTAAAAGTTTTGACTTCTGTCTCTGAATAGTTCTTTTTCCCCCCATTTCCTTTACATTCCTATTTTCTACCATTCTGGTTTTGAGTCTTACTATATATATATATCATCATTACTGTTTTGACTAGTGTCTCTGTCTCCAATCTCTTCCACTTAAAAGATAGCTAACTCAATGCCAAACAACACCATGGAAAAATAAAAATCTAAAACTTCTCAGTCTCCTATTCTAGGTTTTTATTTTCCTACATTTTCTTTAATGAGTTCTACAACATAGCCATGCCAGGCTATTTACTACACCTAAATATTTCCCACTCTGTATTTTTGTTCATACCAAGTTCTGTGCTTAAAACGCTCTTTCTACCCATTTCTGTTTATGAAAATACTACCTCCATCTTTAAAGCCCAGTTAAAATATGCTATCTCTGGGGCTGGGAGGTGGAGTCAGGAGTACCTGAGTTCAAATCCAGCCTCAAATACTTAATAATTACCTAGCTGTGTGGCCTTGGACAAGCCACTTAACCCCAATTTCCTTGCAAAAGCTTAAAAAAAATGCTATCTCTTCCAAGAAGTCTTCTCCAAACTCCTCCAACCATATTATTTTGTCATAGCATCTGGGATAACATGCATTTTTGGTATCAATTGATAATTCCACTATACCCTATATCAAACTGGAATATTATTTCCTTATTATACTATGAAATATTTGAGGGTTAGGAGAATATCTTAATCCTATTTGCAATTCCCATGGCTCTAGTGCTGTGCCCTGTGTTTAGCGAAGGCTAGATTGAGGGTTTGTAGAACCTCTAGTTGATGATCTTTTATTACTCCATAATTCAATAAGCCCTCATTAAGTGCCTACTATGTGCCAAGTATTGTGCAAAGCACTGACGACATAAGTATAACAATATATAGACGATTAGATACCATTTTGGGTATTTAATGTTTTACCAGAGTGTACTTGTCCTATATATGCACGTTTTAAAAGAGCATATTTTTTTCAAATATCCAATAACTCAAACTTTTCAATAGGCCAGAGTTGGCTTTACACCTTCTCTGAAGTAGTCTAAATCAGTGAAACTACGTGCTGTGATATTTACATATGAAATTTCAACTATAATTCATTGTTTAAGCCAGCTACTTTTTTTTTAAGTTTTTGCAAGGCAATGGAGTTAAGTGGCTTGCCCGAGGCCACACAGCTAGGTAATTATTGTCTGAGGCCGGATTTGAACTCGGGTACTCCTGACTCCAAGGCCGGTGCTCTATCCACTGTGCCACCTAGCCGCCCTAAGTCAGTTACTTTTGTTGTAACTTTTCCATAGGAACTTCTACAGCACCCTAACTTAGTAATACTCTGAATTTGTAGACAAATTTTGTTCATGTGCAATTTAGAATCTGATTTCAAAAAACTGTGGTAAGTTCAAAATTGTGCGTTTTTAAAAATAACAATTAGCCAAGTCTCAGTGTTAAAATTTATTTAGAATACTCAATGCATTCTTACACTGACACTCTGTGGGTAACTGAAGTACAGCATCATAAAATGCCCAAGGCAGAAAAAATCCTAACTTGGGTCAAATTTTTTTTTTAAAGCACTATTGTACAAAAGGATTAAGGGAACAGAATGCCAAATTTATAGAATTCAATATGTAATCATGGTACCATGTACAATATGATGTTATGTAAATTTAATATATATATATATATATATATATATATATATCTGTAAAATTAGAAGAACTTCAGTTCATTCATCTATGATCCTGATTTTTGAATTACTGCTCAGGGGTTTAATTGCTGTAGGAGGAAACATTTTTGCCTTGGGCAACTAGCATAGGAAAAAAAGAAATAAATAAAACAAGGGTCACATAAGTCAAGAGTGAGATCAAATAAAAATACAAATATTTCATTGAACTAGTAATAAAGAACAAAAAATTGTGGCAGAGACAGAGATTAAAAGGATTTTGATGGATTTGTATCCCCTTTGTGACCTTTTCAGATGCTAAACACTAAGAGGATCATAGCAGGCCCTTAAAAAGTAGTCTTACTTCCAGACATTATATAAAGGGGAAAAACATCTGAGATTTAGAGGTTAAGTAAATTTTCTAAATGGATTCAAATTGCTACATAGAACAGGTAGGATTAGAACACATGACTTCAGATGCCAAATTCAACTCTTTTTCATTATATCTTTGAGTTATATTGTGCTTTGATAACTAGTAGAGCTGAAAGGACAAAGGAATTAAACTGAGAGGTAGATCTCCAAGAAAGGAAGGACCCTGACAAATCTCTACACATCTCTTCATATGACAAAATATTCTGATAAATATTTCTGAAAATTCATTTTGAATTCAGCTTTATTTTAAATTTCCTACTTCAACCCAGAATAACTTTTAATTCAAAAGCATATACTCCATTTAGACTTAAAACTTAACAGTAATAATTCTAATCTGAAGGAAAATCTGACATGAATTCAGCATTGCAAAGATTTTAAGAATACATTTCTTCATCAACTGTACAAAAATCGTATCCTATCTCTGTACCTTTGTGAAAGTCATAGACACTTTATGAAGAGAATACAGCTATTCCTAACTTTCCTAGCTTACTGAAGCACTATCCTGCTCATTGTTATCGCTCTCTCTTTGCTGAAATTCCCTTAAAGGCATATATGGATATAGTGGAATCTAAGGAATTGGTTTAATTCTATCTTTGTACTTCCTGTATTTATAGCCATGGACAAATCATTTAACATTTTGGTCTCAAATTCCTCACCTAAAAAAGTAGAGATAATACTACCAAGAGTATCTGCTCTGGAATTGCAATAAGATTATGTGCATATAGTTTTTTCTTTCAATTAAGCAACATTAGTTATTACATAATATGTTCCCTTGTACAAAGTAAGTTACTTTTTGTCTTTATAAAATAGCAAGTCAAGCTGCAATTAGTACAGCTCTTAACCATAAAAGGAGCTTAATAAATGGTCACTGACTCTCTGGATAGGACTATTTAGTCTTTGATTGAACAATACAATAAGATGGTATAATGGAAGAGATAACAGATTGGGTATCAGGGATACTGGATTCTAGTTCTGCCACTATTTTCTCATTTGGGTTGGCTTGGATAATTTCTATAGTCTCTTTCAGGCATTCTGTGTTCTTTGAGCACAAATACAAGGAAGTCTATGACATTATCCAGTAACAGAATACAATGATTTCACAAAGTTCTTTCTTACATAGGAAGAGGAAGCAGGATTTAGTGGATAGAAAGCTGGCCTCCTGAAGCGAAGAACTGGGTTCAGGATTTGTTTTTGACATGTACTGGCTATGTTTTTTATTGCAGAGAAGACTGATGACTTACACTGATAAAGGGAGCTACTCACCCACTTAGGAGGTCTCTGTATCAAAGAAATCATGGTTCTTGTACCTCTAATTCCTGTTTTATGTAAAAAAGGAACTCTATCTCCTTTTCCTTTTCAAACAAAATAAAGCAAGTTTCGTTTCTCTTATATCAAGACAATACTCAAATATTTTAAAACTTTCACTCTTCCCTAACTCTTTTTTCTACTTTTGTCAATCCTTATATAACACAGTACTATATCTTATTTTCTTACCCTTCTAATTATTTCCCCAAAGTATAAAATATTAAATTATTCCAATATCCTAATAGAATAATTTTGACACAATTACCATAATTAACATTTGCTAATTCTAATATACATGCTAAAATCATACTAATCTATTGTTTAAAATAAAGAATATTTTTAAAAAAGAAGACAATAACTAGAATCAAGGTCCTACTTTTTCACTAACTGATAAAAATGATTGTTAATCATTATCAAAGAAAAAGAAGAACAGAACCAAACAAAATATTAGTCACAATTTAGATCAAAAGAAACATAGGTTCATAAATTTTAGACCTAAAGGGCACCCTGGAGTCACTTCATTTGCAGAGGTAGTTGGGTACCACAGGGAAGAGTGCTGGGTCTGAAATCAGGAGGCTCTCAGTTCAAATGTGGCATCAGACATTCATTAGCTGTTTGACCTTAGAGAAGTACCTTAAATGATTTGCCTGTTTTCTCAACTGAGAAAAGGAGACAATACTTAGCACAGGGCCTTGCACGTAGTAAGAATTATATAAATGCTAGTTATTGTTATCATTATTACTACTGTTGATGATAAACCCTGAGCTCACAAATGCCCAAGGTCATAGTTTCTTTCACTATTAAATTTGAGATTTCATCACTTCTACAACTCCAGATATGGAAAGATCCTCTTCCAACATTAAGTAGACTTATCTATGACAATAAAGAAATTTTAGAGAATTGTATGAGGCATAAAAAGATAAAATGAGGTGCAAAGAATCACAAAGATAGGGGTGGCTAGGTAGTGCAGTGGAAAGAGCATTACCTGTGTGACCTTGGGCAAGTCACTTAATGCCATTGCCTTGAAAAAAACAAAAAAAAGTCATTAAGAGAGTATCATAAATGTAACTTGAATTCAGGTCTTCCTAAAATCAGGTCAAGCACACTATCCACTAAAACTATGTAGCTTTTTTTTGGCAAGGCAATGGGATTAAGTGACTTGCCCAAGGTCACACAGTTAAGTGTGACCATTTGTCTGAGGCCACATTTGAACTCAGGTCCTCCTGACTCCAGGGCTGGTGCTCTATCAATTGTGCCACCTAGATGCTCTGACTTTTTTTTTAAGGTTTTTACTAGGCAAATGGGGTTAAGTGGCTTGCCCAAGGCCACACAGCTAGGTAATTATTAAGTGTCTGAGGCCAGATTTGAACTCAGGTACTCCTGACTCCAGGGCCGGTGTTCTGTCTACTGCCCCACCTAACCATCCCTTCAACTTCTTTTCAATATTAATAATTAATATTATTATTTTAAATACATATAACCATATCTCTAAATTTATAAATCTACTCAGGCTGTTAAGTTCAGTATGAAAAAAAAAAAAAGAAAAATTTTAGGCTCAGATATCTGATTTTTCCCAGCATTGGTAGCACTTTCCCTGGCTGCGGTGGGAAAGTGGGAATATTAGTTGTTCACCACTGTCACTTCCATGCTCCTCCTTTGAATCTATATTTGAGCAATATTTATTATTTAATCAAAAACCTATTGGTGTTTGTCTACAACCCTTTAGCACACTTTTGGCTCTTTCTCAATGAATTCAGTGCCTGACTCGTGGTCTTCCTCCTGCTTCCAACCTAGTGTTGCCTGTGACTCCTTACTCTTTCTTAACCCTCCACACTCAGTTAATGGTCAAGTGGTGGATCACCTCCTTCTCTGACACTGCTACCCTCTGGGCTCAAGTCCTCATCCTCATGCCTGGACTACTGTTAATAGCCTGCTGGTGGGTCTGACTGCCTCAAGTCTTTTTTCCACTTTAACAAATACTTCACTTATATTTCTAAAGGATCTCTCTAAAACTCGGTTCTGACCATAAACTCCAATGACTTTCTATTCCCTCCAAAATCAAATATAAAGTCATCTGTTTGGCTTTCAAAGACCTTTACAGCATAGCCCCTTTCTACCTTTGCAGTCTTCTTACACTTTATTCAACCTTATGTATACATTTTATTCCAGTGTTATTGATAGACTCCTTGCATATGACATTCTATATCTCCAATCTCAAGTATTTTCATTGGCAGGTTCCTATGCCTGTAACTCTCTCTCTCTCCTCATCTCCCAGGTTCATTTAAGTTTCAGCTAAAATCCCACCTTTCATAAAAACTTTCCCAGTTCTAGTTACCATAGAGTACTCTCTCTCTGAGAGAATACCCTATTGATAATAGACTTATCCTCTATAAATAATTGGTTACTTGCTGTCTCCTTCATTACATTGTGAGCATGGGTCTGCTTTTGATTTCTTTTATTTTTTTTATTCCCCAGTAATAAGCACAAATGCCTAGCATACAGCAGGGGCTAAATAAATGCCAGATGACTTAACTTACCTGGAACCCATTTAATTTCCATTTCCATGTCATTGTCTTTGGACTTTTCTTTTTCTTGAATAAGCTGCAAAAGTTGCCTGTACTTGGTAATTTGCTCATCATCATCCTTTTGGCCCTTTTTAGATTTGACTTCTTCTGCCCCACTGATTCCATCATCATCTAATAAAGAAACAATTTAGTTTAGTACATACATTAAAAATGGTACCAACAAGAACCCCATGACTGGGGCTTGTAAGATAAAATGCATACTCACCATTAATCCAAATTTTAAAAATAAGTGTTTACTACTTCTCTCTCTCTGCAAAGTACAGAATCTTTCAACCAGCATTTGCAACCAGAAACTTAATAGGGTCAATCTACTTTGGCTTGGTAGCTATGATTAAATAATTAAGTATCATGAATAAATATGAATTAATTTTGTATTAGCTTTATATTATCAGGTCATAACATTTCATAATTTCTATCTTTTTAATAAATAAAAAATTGCAGCTACTGAATATAGATTGTGAAACAATATACTGGTTTATATCTTACAACCAAAATAACTCATATTTCTTTACTCCCAACTCTACAAAACTTTCTACCTATATTTTTAGTTTAGTTTTTGCAAGACAGTGGGGTTAAATGACTTTCCCAAGATCACACAGCTAGGTAATTATTATGTGTCTGAGATCAGATTTGAACTCAGCTACTCCTGACTCCAGGGCCAGTGCTCCATCCACTGTGCCACCTACCTGTCCCCTCTATCTGTATCTTTAAAACAAAATTTTAAAACTGATTTTTGAAAACTGATTTATGGTTACATCATAAATCAGAATTGAGTGTGCTCTATTGGAAGTACCCCTGAATTGCTACCCCCTCCAAGCAAAATAAAGAGTTTAGTCTAGATCTCATTCCTTTTGTGTTAACTGACATTCTTGGCATTCTGGTAAAGCCTATGGTATATATCCTTTTTCAGATTTTAAAAACCGTATAGAATAACAGGGAAATCAATTATGTGAATTAAAGCCACCCAAATATTTTAATAACAAACTACAGATCTCAGATTAAGAACCATGGGATTATATGATTTGTAAAGTTAAAAATTCTATAATTTTATATGATATTTACAAACACTTGATTATATTCAATGATGTTTCAGATGTTTGTGGTTGAAAAGTAGGTAGAAAATATAATATTGTATAACACCAATAGTAGCAGAGCTTACTTCTTCACATCCTAAGAAGGTAACCTTTTCATAAAAAATGGGTAAAATGCTTATATAATTTTTTATAGATTTAAAAAAAAAATGAACGAAAAATGGTCCAGGACATTCTTTCCATCCTATCATACTTTTACATTTCCATTCAAACAGCTGAAATTCATTTTTTTGCTGGTTGTGCTTAGTGCCACAATAATAATGTTGGATGGAATCCTGTCATGTATCCCATAACTAGATGGATAAAACATCAGGAACACATTAACAAAATGGCAATGTAGTTCTTTCTATTAAAAGCTCATTTCTGAAAACATAATTAGAAGCAAGATCCTTCCAGGTTGAAATTTTAGTGGCAAGTCTCTGATGGCCTACTTTAAATTGATTTTTTCCAGTAATAAAACTTTACTTTCTGAACCTCTGAAGTGTGGGGGTATCTCATATAAAGGTATGTTTTTCTCTAATACAAAGAGTTAAAACATGTGAGAAGAGTTCTATTTTTACAATCAAATAAGTTGAAAATGTACACCAACTTTATCTTCTAGATGCTCACTGACATTGAAGAAAGTTTTTAATTAACTTGATATTTAAGATAAAATGTTTCAGAAAATTTCATGTACTGCATACTTCTATGACACAGATCTCACTGAAATGGGCATTATTTTCACTAGTGTGTAATCACTTCATACTTTTCTATACTACACAATTTTCATCTAGAATTTTCCCATATGCTGGGGATTTTCCCTCTTGTTCTTTTAATTTTTCATGAATACCTGTAAAGGAGTCAAGTTGTTCATCTGTCACCCCTATATCTGAGTGCTGAACGTTCCAAATAATTTTTCTGGTGATGTATACTTTTTAGTAAACATTTTATATTATTCTTTTAAAGGTAATTATTCTTTAAAATATGCTGAATCAAAAATTGGAAATTGAAGAGATACTCATCATTTGGGAAATGGCTGAATAAGTTGTGGTATATGATCAGGATGGAATGCTACCAAGCTAAAAGAAATATGTAGCAGATGGCTTCAGAAGACATATATGAACTGATGCAAAGTGAAATGAGCAGAAGCAGGAAAACACTACACAGTAACGGCAATATCAATGACTTAGCTATTTTGATTAATACAATGATATACAATTAATACAATGATCCAAGACAATTCTGAAGGTCTTAGGATGAAAAATACTATACTGCTCAAAAGAAAGAGCTGATGAAATCTTAGATCAAAACATATATTTTCTTAAACTTATTTTTCTTGGTTTTTATGTTTTCTTTTGCAACACAGCTAATATGGTTATAGGTTTTACATGACTGCATATGTATAATTTATGGATATCTAACTTACCTACAAAAGAGACAAAGGAAGAATTTGGAACTCAAAATTAAAAAAAATATTAAAAATTGTTTTTAACATGTAATTGAAAGAAAAATGAAATAAAAAATTTTTCCAAAAACAAATGTTGCATCTTTAAACTCACCATGCATCTTTCTAATGTCTTGCAATCCTGATACTAATAAGACATGAAATTTCATTATTTGTATGATGTATTGTCAATAGAACATTGGTGTTTTAAAACAAAAACAATCTATCAGAAGAGCATCTTAGGATCATTAAAAATACTCTATAATTTTCCAAATGAAATCCAGCTAAGTAACTATATAAAATGACCAACTTAATATGTTGCCTGCTCAAGTCCATGTTGTAATTAGAGCAGTATGGCTTTTTTATTCTTCTAGAATACAACTTATAATAATCTCATTTCTTAGAGTTCCTCAGAAATAAACATGAATATTTTTGGTATTTCTTCATGTGTTTATATTCTTTTCCTGAAAAAAGGAAGTGTAATTTTATTTTTGTCTTTTGTTACAAGTCCTTAGCAGTGTCTGGTATTAGTAAAAGCATTAATTAATAAGTGTTGAAGGAATGAATGTGTTACTTTCTTCTCTCAAATCAAGACTAATTTTGGCCAGACTACTAGTTTGAATCCCTCAGGATTCTCTATAATTAGGCCTGACAAGAGTCAAAATTCTGCCACCCAAAAGCAGTACAACCTGGAGAGTGACATCACTAATAGGTTGTTACTATCTATTTCCAAACTGAAAAAGAATATGTTCTCTGGTAGTGACAAACATGTTTCCATGGTTATAACATGTTGCTTTATGATAATTAGTGGATCATTGATGGAAGTTAGGCAACCTGTCCTCCCAACATGGCATCTATTTAAACACATTTTCTTGTTTAAGAAAAATCTATAAAGGCTGCATTTTTCCTACACTAAGTCAAATACATTTTAAGAGGGGAAATAAGCCAATACAGAGTGTTATATTTATAACATCCTATTAAGAGCTATGAAAGTGTGATCTTTTGTAGAAAGCAGTTTTAAGTCTTATTTTTTTTTGTACCTTGTTTTAGGATCCCTTTAAAGGGTCATGTTGAAAGATTCCATAGAATCAGGAAAGTAGGAATGTGACAACATGTGCAATCTTCTGAATCTTCTTTTTCCCATGGAGTATTTTGTACTTTCTCCTATCAATATTATCATCTACGCACTTTTTCCTATCAATATTATCATATACAGTAGGGCATTAGGTGGTACATAATGGATGGAGCACTGGCCTTGAAGTAAGGATTGGAATTCAAATCCAGCCTCAAGACACTTGCCACTTACTAGCTGTGTGACCCATGGGCATGTCACATACCTCACATCCAGGGCATCCTGATTTATATCTGGCCACTGGACATATATGACTCTGGAGGAGCAAGTGAGACTGGTGACTTAGCAGAGCCTCCCCTCACTCAAATCCCATTCACAGGCTTGTCATGGATATCACCTCCCTGATGTCATGGTTTTCTTTGAAAAACGAAGGACAGACGTTATTGTTAACTTCTTCAGGATGTAATTTTCTTCCTTTTTATTTTTTTATTTTTTTTAAGATTTTTGCAAGGCAAATGGGGTTAAGAGACCCAAGGCCACACAGCTAGGTAATTATTAAGTGTCTGAGGCTGGATTTGAACTCAGGTACTCCTGACTCCGGGGCCGGTGCTCTATCTACTGTGCCACCTAGCCACCCCTAGGATGTAATTTTCAACTCTAGATTTCATCTTTTTAACAACAACAAAGAGAAGCACTCTGACAGTAGAAAGCTCACTACTGAGTAAGGAACACCTGGAATAGATTCCTGTTTTTGCTGAACAGTGACTGTGACCTTGGAGATATTATTTAACTTCCCAGTGCAACTCTCAAAGACAATTTTATTTCCATTAGTGAAGAAAATTCATTCCTGGAAGATCCCCATACACTGATGAAATCAGTTTAAAAATATCACCACAGTCTCAAAATATACAATTAAGATGACAGTAGTCAAAATTCAATGATTTCCCTTTTAGAATTGATGAAAAATCTTGCCATAGCAATGTCAGTAGAGCAGTTACAATTCAGATTTATTTGTTGCCCTTCTTCCAGTTCAACTATAAATCACTCTCTGTATGATTACGTCAGTTAGAATATATGTCAAGTTCTCTGCAGGCTTCTTTCCCCCCCAACTACTTTTGTGAGGCAATACAGCTTTTTAATACTTTCATCTCCATGATGGTTTCTTAAATGAGGTTGTATTCTAAACTAGTATTACTTTTGGCTTCTGAAAAGACTCTTTTCTTGGCAAAGAGTTTGAAAATTTGCTAGCTGAGAAAGTTTGATTTCCCAAACCTTTCAGACACAATTCTCCAAGAATTAAAGATGAACTGTCTTTTCTTTTATTCTTTTCTTATTTTTTCAGACTTAACAACTTGTTTAACTATAATGGAGTTAGAGCTGATGAACTGCTCAGAGAATAAAACACTTTTTCTTCTAATTCAGCATTAATTTGCTACCTCATCTTCTATTAAGATATAGATTTTGACTTTTGCTCTGACCAATAATCTGATCCACTAAACAAAGAATGCAGTTTCTGAATTTACTTATTCTGAAATTACTGGGATTGTGCTTAGTGCCCAATAATTCTGTTAAATAAGACATAATTAATATAAGGTTCTCCTTGCCTGCCCATATGTGTATATTCAAACATGCTCATGCTTAAGATATTTTTTGGTGCTTCACCAGAGTAAGAAGTGCTTGACTCTTTCCAAAGTGAGACTTTTGAATAGGTGTAAAGTCTTTTGGTCTCTTTCCATTTCTCAATCCTAAACAAATTTTTCAACATAGTTTTTTGCCATCCTCCCATATGCCCACTTTCCAAATGAAGTTACTTAAGAATCAAGTTATGCTGACATTCCTGGGTATCTTGCCAAGTTCTTTGAGAAATATCTCTACTTTCTTATCCTGTGCAATAGATATTGATACTCTATTTGTCTGTCTATATAGTTTGTATATTTATAACCAGTATCACCAAATATTCCACAAAATATCTTGTTTCCTATAGACCTAACATCAAATCAACTTTTCCAGCACTTCTATTTACCCCTCATGACAACCTGTAACCTATTTTTCCATTGTAATTGAAATACTTTTAACATCCTCTGATTTCCTTTACACAAAGAATAACAATAAAGTTGTGATTTGGTAACTCCAGATAAAGTCATAAAATCCTATCCTGAGGACTTAAAAATAGTGGATGTCATTGAATCTCAAAAGATTATCAGTGATGGATAAGTTCTAGTAGGTTCTCCTCAAGTGAAAAGGCTTTGCGTATGGACTAGGTGATGTACTGGATCTGATATACCAGTCCAAGGACTGGTTTAAATGAATATGGAAAGTCTACTCTCTGGAAGCATAACCATGACACAATGACTTTTTTGGCTCACAGTAGTAGAGGAAACAGTAAAAAGAAAAAAAAAGAACATAAATCTTATGCGACAGTCTTGTCTCTGCAATGATGGTGATGGAATGAAAATAAAGGAAGTAAAAGGTACTAAGAACATACAATAATTGTGGTCACTTTGGCCAATATTTGTCCAATGATCAAAAAAGCAGATATATATTTAAATGAATGGCATCACCTGTAAAACACTATTACCTTTGCTAAGCAGAGATGCTGAAAATTTAGTCAAATGAACACTGAATTAAAAAAAAAGATATGTTAAATTTTTCTGATTACTTGCTTCTTGCTGCACTGCTGAAAATTCTAAGTTTTCTTCAGAAGCACCAAATCTGTTGTTTCAATCTATGTGAAAAAAGCATATTTCCATTCTTTCCAGTTTTACATAGAATCTCACCACTTATTTTATATTACAAGTTTTGGAAAGGATTTAGAGTTGGGCAACACTTCAGAAGCTGCTTGGTTCAATCCTCTCAATTTACAGAGGAGGAGTGTACATAACAGTTAAGTAACCAGGTTCAGTATTATATAACCAAGCTGAGATTTGATCTTAGATCCTCTTAACTCTTTCCTTTATATAATACTCTCTCCTTATCTGTGATATAATGAGAAGTATGCTGGTCTTTGAGTCAACAGGCCTGAAGTTAGGTTCTGCCCCTATTCACCACTTGAATAAATTTGGACAGCTTACTTCACTACTCAATTTCTGAGTTTACTCAACTGTAATCTGAGAGGATGAAAGTCTATGACTGCTGAGGTCTCTCTCTCTTTTAAATCCTAGGATCCATCTGGAGTTCTCATTAAATGACAATAAAGCAGCA
Source organism: Macrotis lagotis (assembly GCF_037893015.1). Lineage (NCBI taxonomy): Eukaryota > Metazoa > Chordata > Mammalia > Peramelemorphia > Peramelidae > Macrotis > Macrotis lagotis. Next base: position 176,789,591 of record NC_133658.1, on the reverse strand, counting down.
CAAAGAAAAACATAGAAAGTAGACTCAGGATATAAGTTCAACCTGTAATATTGTAAGAGAAAAGGGCCCAGGGTTCATCTGAGTAAATACCTAGCTGCTATATGTATGCTGAATGACATGCTTAACTCAGTTATGGGTAGTAATAAGAACTGAAAATCAAGAAACTCCTTAAGATCTCTAAAAAGTAAAAAATTCCAGTATTAAATTTCTAATGGTGTAAATACTAAATAATTAAACAATTTTAATGAACTAATTAAATATAAATAAAAGATGTTGAATTCCATAAAAAAACTGCATAAATTCATGAAAAAAATCTGTTTTTCTATCACAAGGATGAAAATATTAAAAACTTTCCCTGGTGTAAAAACAAGTATGAAAAGCCAATTACATTTTTTAAGAATGTCAGCCCCAGTTATTTGATTACTTTAGGGTTAAATTTAACTGACCAACTTAAGAACAATTCTGAAAGATATTTATGAATAATATTGTCACCTATTTTAACTGTCTCCTATTTTCAATTATTCACAATGCTGCCAGCTGTCTTTCATGTTATAGGCATTCTAATATTATTCTAATATATTGTTTTACACACACACACCTCTCTTGGATCTAATCATTTATAGTGTCAGATATATGTAATAATAGAGAATTAGATTTGAAGCTATTCCAGGGAGATCAATAGCTTAGATAGGAAAATACAACTGAAATGAGAGTGAAGCAGTTGAAACTGTTGAGGACTTATTAAGCATAGAAAGAAAAGTTATGGTGTTTGGTTGTGATGGAATACTACTGTGCTATAATAAATGATGAGCTCATTGATCTAATAAAGACATGGAAAGTTTTGCACAAAGTGATGAAAGCAAAGTGAGCAGAAAACCCAGAGAACATTGCATACAGTAATAGCCAAATGATATGAAGAAAAGCTCTGACTAAATTACTTTGACCATTATAAACATACAAACTAAAAATAAAGGACATATGAAGAAAAATGTTATCTGCATCCAGAGAAAGAACAAATAAATAGATGGATAGACTAATTTTTACTATACTCTATATGTGTGTGTCTCATGGTAACCAATTGCAAATTTATTCTGTTGTAACTTGGAGGGAATAGCAAGTTGTACATGGCAAATTTGCAATTTCATGTGTAATCATCTTTTTTTTTGTACTGTATTGTGAAAATGATTCCTTTGTTTTGTGAATTGCAAATAAATTTTTAAACATATACTGAAGTACTATACTATGATCAACTTTGTTAATAAAAGATAATTAGTGGTACAGAAAGTTATCTTTTTAATGACATTTAGTTTTGTGTTCTTTTCAAAATAGATCTTTTGAAAGATCATCTTTATGTCTGCATAATAAGTCAAAAGTCAAAGTTGAGGAAAATGAATGTGTAAGGAAAAGAAGCAAAGTTTAAATATATGGCATAAACTTATGGCTCTTTCCTTTGTCAACAGCTATATTACAACTAGTGATAGTACTAATATATTTATGAAAACTTCTAATATAGAGGGTATTTAAAGATCAACATTTCAAAAGATTTTATGTAAGAATGTTCAGCGACACAGGGCCTTACAGTCTGAAGAAAACTAGGTTTAATCTTAATAAAGTTAAGATGACTGAATATCACTTTTATAAACCATATATATGTCAAACAATAAGGAGTATAAATAGTACCATATATGTATAAATTCATCTAGTAAATATAAAAATACACAAAGAAGCCCTGATATGTTTTTGATAAGTGGGAGACAAAGTGTCTCCCAACTCTAATCTCAGCAAGCACTAGATTTGAGTGAAATGTGAAAAAATTTTAGGTTGCTAAAAATGTGATGAGATTTTTTGAGGAGAGAGAATGGGATATGGGAGAGAAAGAAAGAATAAAGGTTACTCTAAAGAATCAGTTTGTTGTCTCCTTCAAACTAGGAAGATTATCATCTAATGTATCTAATAAGCCATCTTTACGTTCTTTGCAACAGAGCAGTGATTCTCAGAGGGTGGTTAGGGGATCTGAGTTCCTGGAACCCTTTTTGGAGAGGCCAAAATTCGTTTTACAATAATATGAAAGCATTTAAATTTTTATCATGATAAATACTGATAGTTCTAATCACATAAACAAAAGCCCTTTAAGAGGAAAAATTTTCCGAGACCAAAATTCTCTGCACAGAGAATAATTAAAACAGCCAAGAGCCTCTATATATGCAAATGAATATACACTCAAGGGTTTTAGAAGAATAAACATCAAGACACACCGTGTTTCTCTTCTAGTTCCTCTTCATCATCACTGGAAGATGCTAAATAGGCTTGAAAATCCATATCAAGAAGTTCATCTTTTTTAAAATTTCTGTTTAGTGTTTTAATTCTTTCATGATCAGTCTCATCCCAAGTGACCTCTACCTTTAAAAAATATACCAAATGGACAGAAATCAGGAACATATGGCAAAATTTTAAGTCTGAATTTTGTAAAACATTTAAAAGCATCTCAATGAGGAATTTGTGTTAATTTGGACATATAGATTTATGACATAAGGCATGATAAAATCATTTTTAGATTATTGCTTCCCAAACTATGTTATTAATTTTTCCATTCATTTTATGATCTTCCCTTAATTTTGCCATCCACTTTTGCTTAAGGCATATACAGGGATGATAGTACAAAGAAAATGTGAAATAAAGAGAAAAAAATCAACAAGATAACCAGATTTAAGAGTAGTAAAAACACAATAACTTGAAAATCCTTTCCTCTCCCATGTGATTAGTCAAATCCAAATGATTCTTGTGACTCTTTTATTTAAACCTCATCATGGTTCCTAGAAAAGACAGATGACTACTGCATAACAGTAGTTTATTTTGAACCTCCTTTATTTCCAAAAATGTTATGGAAGTGTCTTGGGTAGAAAATCTTATCTTGCAGTGTTTAAACTATCACTGACATATTTTTGTAAGTTAAGAAATATTTTAATAATTGGGAAAGTTTAAAGAACATTTGGTTCAGATACCGTTGATGTTCCCATTGCTGCAGATGTAAAATATTTGGGTTTATATGTTGTTATATCCACTTCTAAAGCTGTGTCTTTTGGCTCCTCATCAAATGTAATATCATCTGGAATAAACCTTAAATGCAAAAACAAAAAACAATCACAAAAAATTTAAAAGCAATAAACAAAAATTTTGGATTCTTTACATTAGTTACAGTTTAGATATTCATTGTATATGTAGATCAAAACAATCAACATTTTCAAAATAGCTTAACAAACCAGTTAGTATGAATATGTATAAAACAAATAGGTCACACAATGGATGGAGTTCAAATCCAGCCTCCAATACTTCCTAGCTATATGACTGGGTAACTCGACTTAACCTACCCGCCTCTGTTTCCTCATCTGAAAAAGGAGTTAATAATAGCAACTACCTCTCAGGATTGTAATTAAGATCAAATGACATAACTGCAACATGTTTGGTAGTACCTGGAATAGTAAGGGCTATATAAAGGTTATCTATTATTGTTGTTGTTGTTGTTACTTTACACAAAGATATCTGCTTGGATATATCTAATGGATGTTCAGTTTCACTGATGTAAGTATTCTCTCCAATGATGCAGAAAGCCATTCCATATAACTATTATATACCCTTCCCTTAAATCTGCCAAAGAGCTTCCACCTAACACTCTGGATGTCTTTCTTGAATGGTTTTAAAAATATCTAGTCTATGCCAGTGGAATATATGTACTCTTTTACTATACTGAATTTTCCTCATGGGATCAGCCTAACTTTCATTAAAATCCCACACTGCTCTGTTGACATCCTTTAAGTCTTTGTAACATAGTGTTAGCCTGTTCACACCAACAGCTTCCCATTGACTTTGGTGTGATCCTCAACTTCAGTTCTGGAGTATTATATTCAAAGACTTACAGCCATATATCATCACTGAGCGAATAGAGTTAAAATTTTAAAAAGAGCCTTTGTTAAATGGAGAAACCAAAGAATTGTGATTTTCCAAAGACACTGAAGACTGCTTTCTGTATCCTGTTCAATTCTGGGACTCATTATTGTCCATTTTTGGTTCTGAGATAAACATAGGGAAAAGCTTTTTTTTAACTGTCCATCTAGCTGAATAGCAGACTGAGCTTGTATTTATTAATTTTATGCTTATTTCTATATACTTGTATACATATTTTCTTATTCACTAGAATGCAAGCTCTTTGTGAACAAGAATTACTTTATTCACTGCATTTGTATCAAGATCTAGGAATGACTGATACAAAGTATCCTTAATAGATGCTTACTTACAGATTTATTGACAGTAGACATTCTTCATCCATTTAACTTTTTCTATCTAGCTTAGGTAAGATTCTTTTAAGTACTTATAATAAACTCATTTAAGTATCTGTCATGCTCCAGGGTTCAATGTCATCAGCTAACATAGGCTTCTAAAGAACCTAGTCAATATAGAATCTCCAATTTAACTGCACCTATCAACTGGATTTTGGCCATGACAGGGCAACCATATTTCATGAACATTTATTTGTTTCCCTACTTTATATCACACTTTATATTAATGATCAGAGGTCTGAATAAGATTCTGTTGATGTATCTTTCATGAAATTTTGTACAATACTGATATACAAACAATTGTTTCAAAAGTAATAGAAAAGTTAGGAAGAGATAGAGTTTAGCTTTTGACTGAATTTAAGATGGCTATAGAATATCTAGTTTGAGATGTTCAACAGGCAGTTGGAGACGGGTATACTTTAAGGTGGGGTTGAATAAGTAGATCTGGGAATTCACAGAGTGATCAAGAAGGATAAAAATTTGAGATAAGGTCATTAGATGAGATAACTTTTGAAAAAGGAGTTTCAGTTGAATGATAAGACTAGAAGCCAGATTGTAAAGGATTAAGAGAATGAAAGGAAAAGTGAAGGCAACTACTGTTAATCTCAGAGAGTTTTGCCATAAAAGAGATGAGATACAAAATAACAGATAGCAGTCAAAAATGGCAGAAAATGAAGACTACTGAGAAGGGATGAGAAAGGGGCAATCTGCTAGAGAAGACAGAATGGGGTCACATAGGCAGCCCTGGTACAGAGAAGAGCCACCTTATTCATGTGAGACAGGTGGAGGAGGAAATAGTAGTAGAAGGGATGTGAGATGAGGAACAGATAGAAAGTGGGAGTTCTTGGCTGAATGACTTCAAAATTTTCAATGTCAAGGTCCCCGATCAGATGAGATGGGGGGGGGGGGGGATAAAAAGGTTTGGAAAAGGCACTGTGCAGAATGGAATAATGAATCAGTTTCAGAGGTATAAAAGGAATATCTTGAGATAGTGAGGACCCAGCTGTTATCAATATAAATAAGAGCTATTGGCAAGAGTTAAAAAGAAGCCATCAGGACAGGTAGGTAGTGCAGTGAATAAAAGCACTGGCCCTGGAGTCAGGAGGCCTGAGTTCAATTCCGGCCTCCAACACTTATTAATGACCTAGCTGTGTGACCATGGGCAAGTCACTTAACACCACTGCCTTGCAAAAGAAAAAAAAAAACCTAAAAAAGAAAAAGAATATAAAAAAAGCCATCAAGGAAATTCACTGAGTTTTCAATCCTTCTCATCAAAGTCTTACAACTAAGTTTGCATTCTACCTCTCAGTGCCCTCAAAACTGAGGCATCTTCAACATGAACCTCCTCTATATCGTATACTTGATTGAGGCCATTTCCCTTTGCAAGTACAATCAATCAACAAAGGGCAAGTTCAGTCATTCAACAAGCACTCATTTTTTTTATTTTTATTTTTTAAATTTTCCTATTCTCCTCCCAACCTCACTTCCCTCCCCCCCACCCCCAACAGAAGGCAGTCTGACAGTCTTTACATTGTTTCCATGCTATACAATGATCAAAACTGAATGTTCAACAAGCACTTATTAACATTACTCCTTTACCCACCCAAGTTACAAAAGCTGTTCCTTCTCTTGAGGAAGTAACATTCTATAACAGGAGATATCATGGCTATAAACAAGCGTATACAAAATGAAAAAAAAAGAACAGGGAGTGGGAACAGCAAGAATAGGAGTTCTTAAAATTTTTTAGCTATGGACATCTTTGATAGCCATGGATCTACTCACAATAATGTTTGAAATGCATAAAACAAATATATAAGATAACATGGCAGTATCGGTCTTGGAAGATCTGACCTCTATTCTGGTCTCAGACACTTGACACTTACTAGCTGTGTGATCCTGGGCAAGGCACAATTGCCTTGCCAAAAAAAATTATAAGAGAAACCAATTATATTGAAATACAAGTATCAAAATATTGTTTTAAAAAATTCTGAGAACCAAGGTTAAAAAACTCTGAACTAGATGGATCAAGAATGAATTTTCTACAGGTGTTCTTTGAAGAGACTAATTTGTATATACTTTTTTTAGAGGAGTTGTATTTATGTTTTAAAAGCAAAGGTTTCCAATTACATGTATATAAATGAGATATGGAGGTAAGCAAGGTGTGTATTATAGGAAGAGAGACCATTCATTGAAAAGAAGTAGAGTTAGGAGACTAAGTATTATACACAAGAAATAGCAAGAATGGATGAATGAAAAAAATTTTCATGAATAACTTACTATTTGCCAAATACTATGCTAAGAAGCAGGGTGATGATGGTGATGACAGTACCTCTTCTCAAGAAGATTAATTTAAATAAGAGGAGGCTTATAATGAGAGAAGTTGTTATCTCTTTCTGCTTGACTCTAGAGTAGGTGTTTTTTGCCTTTTAAAAAAAATCTTCACTACGACAACAGACTTACACCAGTTAAACTTCAATAAGACAATTTTTATAGGGATACTACAGATCCCTTTATCTATTTTTTCGCATTATTTGGGATCAACAACTTGCTTAAAACAATGAGGCTGAAGTTGTTTTAAGCACACACTCCATTTTTGTTTCATGTGGCTTCATATTGATTTTGAACTTCTCTCTAACAAGTTGATGATCTGCTTACACACAAATAGCTGAATAGAAATGGTTTTGAGGATACAAATAAATCATTTCTGCTCATTTATAAATCTCTTAGTCTGTGCTGATCACAGGCAAATATGTTGGCATATGAAGTTTTAGAGTAAGGAATGGGTGATGTTTAAGTCTTGTAATCTACACAGAAGTCTTATGCTTATATTCAAGACAAGAATTTGAAGTCCTCCTCTATGTTTACTACCTTTAAAGGGAATTCATTGAATTATCCAAGTATGTTGATTTAATTTGGAGGGTCTTGCCAAGTTCTAATGGATGTTTACTATGATGTTTTAACAAAACTTTTTCTTAAATCACTGCCATAAAAGACGTTCAAAATGAAATGTTTCTTTTCACTTATGCACACACAGTAAAACCAATTTCTACAACTCCTTTAGTTACCCTTCCAAGAAGATTTTGTAAGCTATCCCTGCCTTACTCCAACTTTCCTTACTCTTGTGACTTTATCGAGAAAATGTCAAAATTGATACCAATTGAATTTCTCTAAGAACATGTCTACTTAGTGGTCTCAGATTCTAAAGCACCAGCAGCTAAAGTTGATCAATGGCCCCTAACCTTAGAGATTCTCAAAATCTTCTGCTTCCTTTTTCACTATTCTGACAAATTCTGCCACTTGGTCACTGCAGAGCTAGAAGGGGCTGTGCAGGACTAAGGGGCATTTTAAAATTTTGTCTCATGGATTGCTTCAGCTAATGAAGTCATCAACAAGGGGCTAAGGTAAGCAGTCCTTAAAAATAGACTGTTTCTAGGATTATAAATTGGTGAAGCACTTAATAGTTTATTAATCTACTATGTATGTGTAGGTACACATGCACCAAATGATAGTAGAACATTTGACCAGATAATCAAGAATATCTTGTATAAGAGGGATTTTAAAAAAAATTCTGCCTTTCTTTTCTCAACATCTTGTCACAGGGGTCAGATGAACTCATCAATATCATGGCATTTTGAAAACCAATACAACATGCTACAGAGAAGAAATGCATTATTTGAAAAAAAAATAGCATTTGTTTAATTCCACAGGACTAATGATTGAAGCCAGTTAGCTGCTCTTGATAAAACAGTGATGAACTCAAGATATAAACTAAAATATATTTTTGGATACAATAGGGAGATTTGTTTTGTTAACTGCAAATATTTAATATGACGACTTTGTTTTGTTTTTTCCCAACAGGGTAGGTGGGTAGAAAGTTGAAGGGAAAACAGGGAAATCCTCTCTTCTCATAAAAGGAGAAAAAGAAAAAAGACGTCATAGAAGCATTTTTTTTTAAATGCAGAGAAGATAACAGAATAAAGTCCAGAAAGAAAGATGGACAAACAGGTCGTTTTCGAAAGCTATAGGTTGAACTTATATATTTAAAAAGAAAAGCAACCTGTACATAGAGAATTTCATGTATAATATTGCCTTTCCCCAATATATTATGTACATTTGATATGCACATTTTATTGATGTTTGCTGAATTCAGAATAAACAAAAATTAGTTTAGAAATATTTGTAATTGATGCACGAAAATTAGGAGGAAAAAAACAATGCTTTCTCAAGTAATAAGAGTACAAAAACCACCAGAAGTAATTTCATTTTACAAATTTGCTCACTTCAGTTACTTTGAAAATCTTATGTTGTCATGTAAAGGAGAAAAAGGTGTAGTAAAAAAAAGGAAATTACCCTATGCTCTGACTATATTTAAGACTTATACTTTTCAGATATAGTAATACTATATTTCCAAATGGCAGCATATGGTTTATGCTCTACCACAAAATGTTTTTTTTGGAATGGTTTTTTTAGTATTAAGCTTGAAAATTAAATTTTCTTACTAGATGGGCTTGTGTATGGGCTTAACAAGAATAAGTGATTTTAGCTGGTAAAACATATTTAATATGTCCAAAATGAACAATCATACAAGTTAACAAGAAATGCTTTTGCATTTCAGGGATGATTAAAAACGGGCTTTCTTAGGTGTGACACTAGAAAATTCATTTTGTTCTGTTCATGTAGTATACAACAAAATGAAATAAAATGCATTTTTTTTCATGGCTATTAATTACATTTTCTAGGCTCTATCCTCTCCACTAGGACAATTTAAAATTCTTTATGGCACTCTCCCAATAAACAAGTAAAAGAAAACTCTGTAAAGAGTAAGTTAACTTTCATCAATTCATGATATCTGAAATGAATGAAACCTTAAAAAATGACTGAAAGTTAATAACTGAATTAAAAAAAATCCACTTTTGTAAACTGTTAAGTAGAAAGGGAAGGAAATTCAGTTTTTTCACTTATTTTTCACTTATTTGTTTGATGAGAGAAGTCTTTTTTCAATACTCAAATATCTTAAAAGTTCAAGAAAAACATTTTTTTCCTAAATCTGAAATTCACTGTAACATTAAAAAGGTCAGTGTCTTTGAAACAATATATCTTACCCTTTTCTGAAATATTTCACTTTGAGTACAAAGCTCTCAAACAAAACTAAGCATTTAAGGAGCTGACTTCTATTGACAGTGTCACAGCAGACTGGTTTACTAAGCAACAAAAAAGAACAGTCTAAAGATAAAATGGTACAGTAGTTCAGTTTCCTGTTTCCTTAGAGTTGAAATTCAAAATGATCTGAAGTTTTTCAGTTCTGAGTCAGTGAAGCCTGAGCAATTTGTAAAAATAGTGCCAGAACCCAAAGGCAATGTTAATACACTATTCACACACAATAGAGCAGTCCCTATTGCTCTTTCATTCCCCTTTACTGTTCCCCTTCAGAAATAAAGGAACTGAGTTACCACACCTCATATCCATCTAAATGAGATGGTTACCATTCCAATAACAAAAATAACAATGTGGCAAAACATGAATGAACATGACCAAAAACTATGGAATGAATATAACGGAGTTTCACTTATTGTGCAATAAGACAAAGTGAAATAAACAAAATCAAGAGAACAATGCATACACTGACTACAAGAATGTAGATTAAAATATACCATCTTGAACCCAGAGTAACTGAAAACCAGTGAAGGTCCTGGAAAATAGAGATTGACGATGGGAGAGAAGTGAAGGACTACTTAGGACAAACTTGCATACAACAATGTCAGATGAATTTGATGTTTTAGTTTAACTATTTTTCTTTGTCACAAAGGCAGATTTAATGAGGGGGGAAAAAAGATGACTTGAAGTATAAAGACAAAAGACATTTATATACATTTACATGTATATATGAGATATATGTGTATTAAAAACAAATAGAATATATGACTCATATCTATCATCATGAAATTTCCTACTATCAGTTTTCTTTTTTGGGGGGGGTGACATAAAATCTATTCTATGATTGAAAATTCAGTTTTGGAGAACCATGAGATACCAGAAAAAGTATAACTAATATAAATAAAGATCTCCATCTTGGTCCAAAAAAGTCATGTTGCATAATAATGTGCAAAACAAACAGTAAAGATGTACAACTGGAGTTACCTCAGATCTACAAAGGAACAGCTACTTTCGAATTCCAATCCATCACAATCTTCATAAATTTTACTGGCAGTTTCTGGAGAATCACAGTCTACAACTGCATAAAAGTATTTTAGTCTCTTGAATTGATAATCTCTTAACTTTTCTCTAGAGGTCCTATGAAAGAAAAAAATATTCAATGGATTTACATGCAATTAAGTAAAAGCCTTTACTTTTGAAACATAAACAAACATAAATACAGATCCTCCAAGAAAAATATGTACAAAATAGACTTTTCCTCAAACCATGGTTTTCATAATCTGGCTTTTATCTATTACCCAAAATCCTTCAGTGCAACAAATTTATTTTTTCTTGAGAAGGTCACAAACTTTCCAAGCGATATTATGAATGAAATTTGGCATCTAGAAAGTCAATTTGAGAATTCAATACACAATTATCTACAAATTTAATTATACTTTAGGAACATATTTTTATCACCAAATATAGTTTCCAAAAAGAAATCAGGAAGAAATCATAATATTAGCAAAATATGTTTAAAATTAGGCATAGTCAAAAAGTCTTGATTTGGCAAAATATTTGCACTAAATTCAAATTTTCCATCAGTTGTAAAATGTTTTCCTAATTGCTATTGGCTTTAATTTAATTTTCCCTAATGATTATGAATGTTTTATTTAATGATCCTAAATACTCTGAGGTTTCTTTCAGTTATTTACTGTTAAGCTTTACTAACTGGTGCTAACAGCTCCATCTAGTGGTTCAAAAGAAATTAACACTATGTAAGATCATCCTTTTATGACTGAAATCATTTTGGGAAGTAGTTTCAGTTATGTCAGAAAGCAGTTTAAAGACTATTTTTTCTAAAAATAAAAATTTCTGAAAATCATCACAGATCATCATGCATTTGTGGATAGAGCACCACCCTGGAGTCAGAAGGACCTGAGATCAAATCCAGCCTCAGATACTTAATAATTACCTAGCTATGGGACCTTGGGCAAGCCACTTAACCCTATTGCCTTGCGAAAACCAAAAATCATCTTGCATTCAAGACTAGTACAGATGAGACTGAATTACAGACAATGTGAAAGGTGATATGTTTTTGTTCATAAGAACATCGACTAGCTTAACCAAGTTTCACCAGGATATTGTCACTTAACCATTATCCTTTCAGATTTAATCCATCATGACTAATTTACTCAGACAACTCCCCATCTCCCTTCTTTTTTAACAGTTAATAAACTTTAGCTTAGAACCTATCAAAATAATTAGAAAATTTAAATAATGGAATCTGGGTTGTTAATTTTAACTTTTTAAACTGTTTTTTAAAAAAAATTAGTTTTAGTACCAGTCTTTCTCAGGAGCATCTTCAGGAATACTTTGTAATTCCTTAGGTCCTTGAACAAGCTCTTCCTTCATTCTCTCCTTCCCAAATTCTGAAGGATAGATCTAAAAGTAATGCAAAGAACAAATTATGAAACAATTTGCTTAAAAGACACAAATCACCTTTGATAGACAGAATGAGTACACAATTCTGCTTAATGTGGAATCCTTTATATTTAATTCTTAGAAGCACACTAAAATGCATAGTCTTAAGTAATTTAAAATATCCAGAAACAAAAAACTGGGAGGCAAACACGTAAATTTGTAATTTCCTGCTGATGATACATATCTATCTCACTATAAAGTCAAAGTTGGACAGGATCTCAGCAATCATTTGGTCCTACAATTTTATTTTACAGGTAGTCATGGAGGCTGAGAAATGTTAAGTGACTTGCCCAAGTGACATAGGCAAATGGCAGAGACTCTAATTCTAAACTTATCACTTTCTGCATTATAGTCATGCTATTTTTTTTTTTTTAGGTTTTTACAAGGCAATTGGGTTAAGTGGCTTGCCCAAGGCCACACAGCTAGGTAATTATTAAGTGTCTGAGGTCAAATTTGAACTCAGGTACTCCTGACTCCAGGGCTGGTGCTGTTCACTGTGCCACCTAGCTGCCCCAGTCATGCTATTTCAAAGAATTTCATTAGCTTTTGTAAAGTCTTGGTGAAATCAAGATACATTTTGACAACTATTAGTTTCCAAAAACTCATTATAATATCTCATACACTACATATGCACAAATGCTGCTTGTTCTGAAATTTACCCTTGGTTTCACTAAGTTGCTAACCAAACTAAATGAGTAAATTTATTTTACTTTCGGTTTTAAATTTTCTCCCTTCACTCCTTACTGAGAAGACAAGAAATACCCATTATATATATATATATAATGGGTATTTCTTGTCTTCTCAGTAAGGAGTGAATATATATATCTGTGTGTGTGTGTGTGTGTGTGTGTGTGTGTGTGTGTGTGTGTGTGTATGAAGTCAAGCAAAACATTTCTTCATTAGCCATGTTACAAAAAGAGAAAAAACCCCAACCAAATAAAGGAAAAAATACTTCAATCTGTACTCCATCAATTCTTTACCTGAAGGGGATAGTATTTTACATGATGAGCCCTTTGGATTTATGGTGGATCATTTTATTGATCAGTTACTAAGTCTTTCATAGCAGATTGCTTTTACTATGGAGACTGTTCTGGCTTAACTCATTTCACTTGACTTCACATAAGACTTCCCAGTTATTTCTTAAACCATCTTGATTATTTCTTACAGCACAATAGGTTCCATCATTCCCATACATCTTGAATTGTTGAGCCATTTCCCACTTAACAGGCAGGAACTTCTTTTTCCAATTCTTTGCCACCACAAAAAGAGCTGTGATAAATATTTTTGTACATATATATATTTTTTCCCCTTTTCTTTAATCTCTTTGGAGGATGGATCAAGTAGTAGTAATGCTGTTAAGAACCTCTTGGCAAACTTCCAAACTGTTCTTGAGAATGGATGAACTAATTCAAAGCTCTACCAACTGTCATCAATGTACCGATTTTCTCACATTCCCTCTGTCATTTTCCTTTTCTGCTTATTTAAGTCAATTTGATGGGTGTGAGGTGACACTGCAGAGTAATTTTAATTTGCATTTCTTTAATCAATAATGATTTAGAGTATTTTTTCAAATGCTTATATGACACTTCAATTTTTCTCTGAAAACAGCCAATTCATATCCTTTGACCATTTTTTTTTTCAATTGAGGACAGTCTCCTATTTTTATAAATTTGGCTTGGCTCTATATATGTCTGAGAAATGAAATCATTATCAGAGAAACCTGTTGCAATGGTTTCTTAATTATGGTTGCATCAGTTTTTGTTGTGCAAAAATTCCCTAATTTTATGGATTCTCTATTTCAGACTGAGAGATGTACCCTCTCTTATCCATAGATCTAACTGGTAAATTCTTCCATGCACCCCTTACTTCCTTGTTATCACCTGTTGTGTCTAAATCATTTGCCCATTTTGAGATTATCCCAATAAGTTCTGCCATATAGCGAATTCTTGCCCCAAATAGTTGGTATTTGGGGGTGTATGAAATACTAGATTATTATGTTCAATTGTTTCTCTATTTTTTGTGTCCCGAATCTTTGCCACTGATCAACCATGCTTCATTTTTGGACATTTCTTATACCAAAACTGTTCTTATGATCATAACTCTGAATACTGTTTGAAAGGTGGTACTATCAGAGCACCTTACTTCACATTTTCTCTCACATAGATTCCCTTGATATTTTTTTTTTTTGCAAGGCAATGGGGGTAAAGTGGCTTGCCCAATGCCACACGGCTAGGTAATTATTAAGTTTCTGAGGCCGGATTTGAACTCAGGTACTCCTGACTCCAGGACTGGTGCTCTATCCACTGTGCCACCTAGCTGCCTCCCCCCCCCCCCCTTGATATTCTTAATCTTTTTTCTGGCAGATGAATTCTGCTATCATTTTTTTTCCAGCTCTATAAAGTAGTTCTTTGGTAATTTAGTGTGGCAATAAATGAGTAAATTAATTTAGTAGTATCTTTTTTATTATAGTGATTTGACCTACCTATTAACAGTGAATGCATTTGCAGTTATTTAGATGTCTTTATGTTCATATTTAGATGACATTTAGATGTCATTATGTTCATATTTAAATTGAATTTCTCTATCTCTGATTATTTGTATAGGTTTTATTTTATAACCTTCAACTTTACTGAAGTGGTTACTTATTTTTATTAGTTTCTTTTCCCATTTTCCCCTATTATTTCCATCCATTATATCATCAACAAAAAGCAAATTTTCCCCCTTCAAATTATTTTTCTTATCTTATTGCTAGAGTTAGTATTTTTAATAAAACACTGAATAATAATGGTGATAAATAACAGCCTTGAATCATCCCTGATCTTACTGGGGAGGCTTTTACTTTATCCTTTATATAGATAATGCTTGCTTTTAGTTTTATTCATTTACTACACTGTCACTTACGTTTTTTAGTATTTCTAATAGGAATGGGTACTATATTTTGTCAGAAGTTTTTCTTCAAATATTGTTAGGAGTTTTGGGTTTTTCTCTTATTGATGAAGGTCAATTATTCTTATAAATCCAGACCATGGTATGATCTTTGTAATATATTGCTGTAATTTCCCTGCTAGTATTTTATTTAAAATTTTTGCACTGATATTCATTAGGGAATTGATCTACAGTTTTTTTCCCTATTGGCTCTATTGGTTTAGGAATCAAAATCATATTGTGTGAAAAAAGATCTATGATAGGATTCCTTTAATTTTTTTCAAACAGTTTATACAATATTGCAATTAATTTTTCTTTAAATATTTAGTATATTTCTCTTATAAATTCAACTAGTCTTGGGTCTCCTTTCTCCCTTAGAGACATTATTTATGGCTTGTTCAATTTCTTTTTCTAAGATAGGATTATTTAAATATTCTAATTTCATCTTCTGTTAATCTGGGTAATTTATATTTTTGTATCCATTTCACTAACATTGTTAGTTTTACTAGTCTAAAGTTGGGCAAATTAGTTCAGAACAACTGTTTTAATTATATCTTCATTCACTGAACATTTACCTTTTTCATTTTTATTACAGATAGTTTTGTTTCTTTTTTTAAAATAAAATCATACAATGATTTTTTAACCTTTTCCCCCATAAAACTAGCTTCTATTTTTAGTTAAGTGTTTTTTTTTACTTTCAATTTTATTAACCTCTCTCTTGATTTTCTGGATTTCTAATTTGGTTTAAGATGAGGATTTTAAATTTGTTTTCTAGTTTTTTAAATTACATGCCCAATTCATTAATTTGCTACTTTTCTTTTTTATTGATATAAGAATTTAGAAATAAATTTTTCCCTAAGTACTGCTTTGACTTCACTCCTTTTCCCCCAATTGTGATTAAACTGTCTTGTTGTCATTATCTCTAATGAATTTGTTGATTGTTTCTGTTTGTTCTTTGAACTGCTCATTCTTTAAGATTTTTTAGTTTCCTTTTAAATCTATACTTACAAGCTTCTTTATTGAATGTAAATTTTATTACATTTTAGATTTAAACTCCATTTTCCATCCAAACTGGCAGACTTATTTTTCCTAAGTACAGCATTCCATTTTGTTTTTTTAGTTTTTGCAAGGCAGTGGGGGTTAAGTGACTTGCCCAAGGCCACACAGCTAGGTAATTATTAAGTGTCTGAGGCTGAATTTGAACTCAGGTACTCCTGACTCCAGGGCTGGTGCTCTATCCACCGAGTCACCTAGCCGCTGCTACATTTTGTTTGCATGCTCTCATACCTGGAATTCACTCCTTTCTTACTTAAAATTCTCAGGTCCATTCAATACCAATTCTATGAATTTTTTTCCCCTGAACCCCTTAGCTGTAAGAGGCCTACTCCAATTTGTTTTGCATTTACTCCTATATGTACTGAGAATGCAGTTCCTTCAGATAAGAAACTATTATTTTTGTAGGTCCAATACCTTCATCAATGCCTTGCATAAAATAGGCACTTAAGAAATAACAGTTAATTGACCAGATCATTCATCCTAGCAAAAAATTCAGAATTATAAATGTGAATTTAGTAATTTATTCATATCTTTTAATCTGGAAATCCTAATTGGACTATACTATAGCTATTTATTTACAGCTATCAACCTATACATCTACAGACACATAGACACGGAAGTTACTGACAGCAAGAAAACTCTACAAAAATGTCCTCCCAAATCTGGGTGAATAAATGGTCTAAGAATGGCTGAATTGTGATACAAGAGTGTAACAAAATACTACTGCAATATAAAGAATTAAAAATATGAATAATTCAGATAAACATGGGAGAATTCATTGAGGTAATGAATAAAGAATCAAAAAACAATACTCACTTTGACTATAACATCACTAAGGTCAACAAAATGAGTTAACTACATTGGTCAACACTGGTAATAAACTATCAAAATAAAAAAGCACAATTTTCCTTTCTTTTAAAAACAGATAAATTACAAAAGAGGAAATTACATATGCTATTGATTGGAAACATTTCATTAAATGTTTTTGTTTAACTGATTTCAGAAATTTTTTTTTTTTGGCAAGGGGGATCAATAGCTAGTATTTATTTTGTTTTGAGATTTTCTTTTTTATTTATTTAAGGCAATGGGGTTAAGTGACTTGCCCAAAGTTATACAGCCACATAATTATTAATTATCTGAGGCCAAATTTGAATTCAGGTCCTCCTGACTCCAGGGATGGTGCTTTATCCACTCTGCCACCTAGTTGCCCCTTGTTGAGATTATCTGGAGAAATAATGGTCATTAAAAATCAAGACTGTTTATTAAAATGCAAGGTAGGCTGGTCAAGCAGTAATAATAATAATAATAATAATAATAACAACAACAACAACAACAACAATAATAAACTGACAGACTTCTGAATATATTGATAATATTGAAATGTTAAGTAAATTAGAAGAAAGATGACTGGATTCTTCATGGAAGAATTATGAAAAGATATAGTGAGGCTCACATGATAGAATATATCATACTCAGTTTAAACTGTCAGTGAAATCACACATCAGGGCTTTTTTATACTGAAAGGCTCAGAAAACTTTAAAAGTGGAGTTAATTAAGAATTGTTTTAGCTCTCCTTTTTCTTTTAAGTCAGTACTTTGTCTTTATGATTAGTTTTGCTTAACCCCCCCTTCTGCTTTCTCTTTTTTTCTTAATTTTTTTAAAAATTAAAGCTGAGATTAAGGGAAGGTATTTAGGGGGAATTAAAAGTGATTAAAAACTAAAGCTACTGATAAAAATTCATTTAAAAAAACATGAAAAAAATTTAGACCCCAAAGAAGACTTGTGAGAAAACACCTTTCCTGTCCCTTAACAGGATGATGGTATCAAATTTTTTATGGTTATTCAGTTTTGTTGCATTTTTTTCCCCTCTTCATTAAATTATTTGTTTGAAGAAACGGCTCTCTGGGAAGGGGAAGGATAAAGGGTCAATAAGACCAACACTCTTTCTTTACAAAATGGAGTTGATGCCCAATCTATGGTAGACTACTTAAGTATAGTCTCTTGTTCAAAGCAGAGGCTTCAATAAAAAAGCTTTTATAGGTCTACGTCTAAAGTTATGCCTGACTAACAATTTACCTTTATTAAAAACAAAAATGACTAAAAAAAAGAGACATGACTGAAATTCTGGGAGAATCAGTTTCAAAGTGAAATCAGGGTCTTACCTTCACAGAAAATATAACACCACCTTTAGGTTTAAATGAATTGAACAGAGCCAACAAGTCTTTAGCCTTCAATCTATCCCAGTCCATGTTGCAAACTGCTAATCGACGGGTAATCTGCATAATTGATGAGGAAAATAAAATGTCACATTTTATATTATTCTTATATTCATAACCAGAAAACAATATAGAACTACTGCATGGGCATATTAATTTTATATTTACTTTAATATAAATTATTTTTAAACTTTAAATGAATTAAGAATTAGCTAAAATACAGAGAATATTCATATAAAATTTTTCAGTTTGAAAATAGGAACATGATTATGAACTATTTTGGTCAGCTCTAAAGAGGGCAAACCAGTTTATACCCAATTTTAAAAATTCTTCTGGTCTTTGGTTCATTGTCATCCTTAACAAACAAAATTTTCTTACGTTATCAATTAAGGTAAAATTTTGTTGGGCTTAGAAATGGAAACTAATGACTAAACAAGTAAATGATAAGCTTAAAATCATATATGGAATATTTTCCACCAGCAAAATTTTGATTTTAGCCCATAACAAAAATTGGTTCTCTAAAGAACATACCTCATCTGCTCGAGGGGCATCTTTGTCTAATTCTCTCCATGCATGCTCAAAACTAGATTCTTTAGGAAAAAATTCAGTCATATCATCTTCTTCATCTTCTGAACTAGTTTCAATATTTCCTTTTCCTCTAGCTAAATCAGGGCCACTATCACTTTCTTCATCATCCTCATCACTGTCATCATCATCATCTTCATCCTCGTATTCTGAGGTTTCATCATTATCTCCTGCATTTCTATCATCTGATTGTTCATCATCTCCTGTTTTACTCTGATCTTCAGTATCCTCCTCCACTTCACCTTCATCAGATTCACTGACCTCTAAATAGGTATCACTGTGGTCTGCAATTAATTGAAGGGGAAATAATTTAAGAAAATATAATTACCAAATCAAGTGCAATATAAACATTCAAATACAACTAAAATGTACCATTCTAGGAAAAAAAGAACAAGATTACAAATCACGTCTTATAAAAACACCCAACACAATCCAATCCTTTAAAAGAAGCATAGGTAGATTAATGAATGGATGGAAGTGGAACCAAAATAATTCAAGTCTACCTCCAACCCACTCAAATTTCTTGGTAAAAGATCCAGAAATAACACCAGACTAAATGCTGATTTGGAAATCAAAAATCAAATTTGATTAACCCAAAAGCCCAGGAAGACAAAGAGAAAGGTCTACACAAACTGGAGACAAGGTCCATCTAGAAGTATACCAGGAATACAGTACAGGGAAAAATTGTGCACCAGAACATGAAGAACTCCCAGAACTGGCATAGAGGTCCTATTCATCACAAACTTGTAAGGCTACAGGTAGAGATGACAACTGGCAGTTTACTATTTACTTATCACCCATTCACTTTTCTCAATTTTTCAACAAACAACTGTGTTGTGGATAGAGGACTGACCTTGGAGTTAGGAAGTCAAGAGTTCTAATCCTATCTTTCACTAACAAGTTATGTAACTGGCTATTATTAGACTTAGGACCTATTTACAAATGAGGTATCCAAGACTCACAGAAGTGGAGTAGGAAGTCTGAACAGCAGCAAGTAGAAGTCCAGTCAGAAAAATCAAAAAAGTTCAGTTAAAGATTGTAATAAATCTAGCCACATGACCTGGAATTATGGATCACATCAATTTATGATTGTAATAATCTGGACTTGACAAGTCACAACTAACAATCAACTGGTTTTCAAATAGCTACTTGCAGGTATCTCACTTCAATGCTTTCCTTTTGTATAAACTGAAAGGCATCATACATAGTTTGAGATCTAGAAAGGACTTTTGAAGTCAACTTCATCATCCCTCCTCTTTTCATATAGTTGAAGAAACAAAATTAGAAAGGTTAAGATAGTTGGGAGCAGAAGTAGAATTAGAATTTAGGTCTTCTAACTACCAGTTTTCTTTTGTCTTCATCCTTCTCATTTTTGCATTCAACCACAAAAAGAAACCTTATTGAAATAAATCTCACTATATGTTTATCCAGAGATAACTTTGGTTGTCTGACTCACAGATACAAACCCAAAGGTTTTAGTTGCTGTTTAGCTTTCCTGCTACACTTATGTTGAGTCTTGGGCACCTCATATTATAAATAAACCCTAGGTCTTATAATAATCACTAATTACACTGACAATTTTATGTTCTGTAAAATTTAAAGCACTAGTGGAATGTGAGCTAGTTAACTATAGTATGTCTACTGGAAATGAAACAGTCACAGTGTTCTTCAATGATTCATCAATCTAACTTGGCTACCATGATCATAGCTCTAAGACAAAAAAATTGATCCAGATTTTGGGGTGGCATTAATAAGTGAGGTCTCTTAATAAAATATAAGTTTCTTGATGCAAAAGCCCATTTTTGTTTAGGCTTTGTGTCTCTGGGGTCCAACACAGTGCCTGGCACTAGTAGATGTTTAATAAATTGTTGGTGAATTTAACTGTGGCAGAGTCACAATAACAGAACAAGAAAAAGCATTACTATCTAGACTGGAACACCCTCTCCCCCCCCAAAAAAAGACTCTAGAAAATGAACCAGATGAAGCTAAATGAGAAAGCTAAGAAAAAGTGAGTCATTTTTTGCAAACTGAGAAAGCTGAGGGTGTCCTTCATTCTCCAGGAGAACCAAAATGACATCACTATGTTGGAGGCTGTTAATGTGTAGCTGATCAGACCAACACAAGCTCAGAATGCTCTACCATTGGCCACAAATAGGTCATGTGAACATACATCATGTGAACATACATTTTGAGCTTTTTTGGAGCTACTTCAACTATGCTTCACTCTGAGCACAGCATCTTCTCTGATGAGGGCTTGCCATGCTGGGCAGTCCTGTGTGCAAGTGCCTCCTACTCCAAAGTTCTTAAGAGAGAGTCCTTGCACCATTTTTTCTGATAACCATGTGTGAGTTCTACATAAAACAGTCATTTTGGCAAATGCATGTTTTGCTTTTGAAAAACATCATGAGCAAGTCATCAGAATTGTGCTTTCTATAGTAGAGTTTGAATGCTTGTCAGTTTAATTTGAGAAGGAACTTCAGTGTCTGGTATCTAATCCTGCCATGTGAACTTCAGAATTTTCCTAAGACAACTGAAATGGAAGTAATTCAATTTCCTGACATGGTAGACTGTCCAGATTTCACAGACATACAACAATGAGGTCAGTACAAAGGCTCTGAAGTTCAGTCTGGTATCCAGTCTAATACCTCTTCTCTGTCACATTTTCAGAGCCTCCCAAACACTGAGCTAGCTATGACAATGTATTTCAACTACATTATCAACACATAAATTTCTAGATAATATGTTGCAAGTGAACTCATTTATGGTATGCAAAAACTTCTCCATTTGCTATGACTGATGATTCCACACTGGATGATGACAGAGCACCTGCATTTTTCTGATGTTCATTGTTAGGCCAAAAACAGCACAAAACAGCAGAGAATCGATCCATACTTTATCACAGCACAGCTTCAGAGGCTGTGTCACCTACAAACCACTGCAAACAGAAAATCTTCCACCAATACTCCCTCCACTTTGGTCTTCTCTAGGCAACCAAATTTGGACATAATTTCCTATAAGCCCTCACAACTGACAGTATCAAAGACCTGGTTCAGATCTACAAACATTGTGTACAGACCCTTGTTCTGCTCCTGGATTTCTCCTGGAGTTGCGAGGCAACAAACACCATATTGATCATTCCTTGACCCTTTCTGAAGACATACTGGCTTCTTAGGTAGCTAGCCATCTTCCAAGAGGATCTGTCAGGAATGGCTAAGAGAAAGGACCATCCCTGTGATTGTCACAGAACAATCTATTTCTTCTGCTTTTAAACAGATGGACGATGGAGGCATCATTGAATTTGTGGGGATAACCTCCTTCTGTCATATAACCTGGAAAATTTCAGTCAGCATCTGTATAAACAAGCATTGGACTTCCCCATCATGTAAATCTCAGTTGGAATAGAATCAGGTGCTTTGTCACATGAAGGGTATCTAATGACATTTGAAACCTTTTCTTGAGCTGAAGCTTCAGCTAGAGAGGAATTTACTTCAACCTGAGATATATGGTCAAAGGTTTCAGTCCATCTCTCTTAAGATCATATTCTTATCATTAATAAATGTGGCTCCAGAAACACTGAGTAGTTGAGATGCACCGTAGTTCCATAAATAGCCTCCAGGGCATCAAAAAAGTCCATTGGATTGTTACTATTAGCATAAAACTGAATTTTATCTGTCTTCTTACTGAGTCAAGAATTCTACATGTTACAAGCTTCACTTTTACTTTATATTTGAAGGAATTAAATTTTTTTTTAGCGATAGATCAACTATCCTGCTGGTAAATCTGTCTGTGGTTCTCATTTTTCATTTAGAAGCTTTTGAATTACACCATCATTTTTGTCAAACCAATTTTGATGTTTGCAAGTTTTCTGACCCAGATGAGCAAATGCAATGCTAGATACCAAATCTCTGAAAGCTATCTGCTCTTTTTCTGCTCTGCTGTAGCCAACTGTGTGCTGACTCAACCTTAAAGCCTAAAAATTGCTATTAGTAACTGAAGATTAAAATTGTTCATTGTTTTAATTGTAATTCACTGCTTTTGTACTCAGAGAGACACTCTTATCTGTTGACTGTAATTCTTTGGATAGTTATTGTGCCTTGGGGTGCTGCTTTTATAGACTGAAAATTTAGGTTTGGAGAGCACAAGTCTATAATCAGTCTGGTACTCTGTATCACACATTGCCTTTGTCAATTTCACATCCTTCTCCTTACAGTCACATAGTCTATTAGATGTCAGTGTTTGCTGCATTTAGGTAAATGAAAGACAGTATTGGTGATGAGACATTATACCTTGATTTTTTTTTTAGGTTTTTGCAAGGTTAATGGGGTTAAGTGGCTTGCCCAAGGCCACACAGCTAGGTTATTATTAAGTGTCTGAGGCTGGATTTGAATTCAGGTACTCCTGACTCCAGGGCACTGGATAGAGCACTGCACCACCTAGCCTGCCCTCAGTAAAAGCTTTTAACTAAAAACAATACTCATTCCTAATAAAAACATTAAAGTATAGGAATAGAGCTTTCCTTAAAATGAATTTATCTAAAAACATTAGTAAGTATTATCTGAAATGGGGCTAAGTTAGAAGACACCTTTCCAATAAAATTGGGGGTGAAGCAAAGCTATCCATTAACACCACTATCATTCAATATTTTTCCTAGAAATACTAGCAACAGCATGAAGACAAGTAAAAGAAACTGAAGATATTAGAACAGACAGTGAAGAAAGAAAACTATCACCCCTTGCAGATATGATAGTATATTTGGAGATTCCTAGAGAATCAATTAAAATACTAGCTGAAATAATTAACTGAAAAGGCTGAAAATTCACAAAAATATATATACATCGCTCAGATTAATAAAACAGGAAATAGAATCCTCACCCTTATTTTAGAATGAGAAATTAAACAAACCAAAAATGAATCCCCAATGGAAAAAGGAACCAGAAGGATTTACAAGTAAATTCTACCAAACATTTTATAGAATCGTTCATTTCAACATTAAATACATAATATTACATACTGTTTGAAAAAATTGGTAAAGAAATAGCCCTGCTAGATTCCTTCTATGACACAAATGTAGTCTAAATATTTAAATCAAGGAGAGTAAAAAAAAAATGTAGACCATTTTGTCTAGTAAATATTGGTTCAAAAGTTTTAAATAAAATTTTAGCAAGTAGTTTGTAGCAACATATCCAGGCTGGATTTACACCAGGAATGAAGAGCCTACTCCATGTAAGTACAACTTAAGCATTAAGTGATATAATCAAAAACCATGATCATGTCAATAAGTGCAAAAAATGCTTTTGACAAAATACAATAATCATTCCTATTAATAACACCAGAAATCGTAAGAATAAATTAAAGTAGTATCTATTTAAAACCAAGAACAAGCAGTATTGAGCATAAACTAGAAGCTTTTCCAATAAGATCAGGGGAGAAGCAAAAATGTCCATTATCAACATTACTAGTCAATAGTGTACTGGAAATACATAATATAGCAATAGGAAAAATAAAAGAAACTGAAGAACTAAAGGCTATACAAAAACTATTACTTTTTTGTAGATGATATGGTTTATACTTAGGGAAAGCCCTAAAGTAGACTAAAAAAACTAATTGAAACAATTAACTTCAGCAAAGTTAAAAATAAAATCATTAAAATGATCATCATTATATATATATATTACAAACAAAATAAAGCAAGAAGATAGAAAGAGAAATTCCATTTAAAATAAATGCAGATTGGGGCGGCTAAGTGGCGTAGTAGATAAAGCACTGGCCTTGGAGTCAGGAGTACCTGGGTTCAAATCTGGTCTCAGACACTTAATAATTACCTAGCTGTGTGGCCTTGGGAAAGCCACTTAACCCCATTTGCCTTGCAAAAACCTAAAAAAAAAATTTTTTTTCTAAATAAATAAATGAATAAAATAACTGCAGATAGTTTAATATCTACTTGCCAAAAATACAATAGGAACTATATGAACACAATTACAAAACACAAAGACATTTCTAAAAATTGGAGAAACATTCACTGTAGGTCAAGTCACTACAATAAAAATGACAAAAGAACCTAAATTAATTTACTTAATCTAATGCCATAAAAACCAAACCACGAAAGAATTAATTTGTAGAGGTAGAAAAAATAATCACAAAACTCACCTGGAGGAAAAAAGGACAAGAATATCAAGGAAATCAATGGGGAAAAAAATGTTGAACAGGGTAGCAGTATCATATCTCAAATTATATTACAGAATGGTGATCATCTAAACAGTTTGGTATTGGCTAAGAAATGAGTGGTCAGTCCATGGCCATACCACCCTGAACACACCTGATCTCATCTGATCTCGGAAGCTAAGCAGGGTTGGTCTTCCTTAGTACTTGGATGGGAGAAATGAGTGGTCAATCACTGGGAAAAAACAGGTACACAAAATGCAGAAGCAACTTAAAGTGTACGATAAACCCCCAAATCCCAGCTACTGAGGCAAGAGCTCACTATCAAGAATTAGTGGGAAAAATGATATTAATTTGATAGAAACTAGGTAAAGGTCAACATTAAACACTATACAATCAGGATAAATTCAAAATGGGTACATGATTGAGATACAACAGGTGATATGACAAGTACATTAGAGAAGCATGGAAGAAATTACCCTGTCAGATGTATGAATAGGGGATTAGTTTGTGATCAAACAAAAGAGAAATTCACAGATTAAAACAGATGATTTTAAATACATAAAATGACAAAGTTTTTGCACAAACAAACTCAATGCAGCTAAAAATTAGAAAAATGGGAAATTAGAGGAAATCTTTGTTGCAAATTTCTCTGATTAAAGTTTCAGCTCTCAAATGTATAGAAAAACCAAATTTACAAGAAAAGTAGTCATTCCTCAATTAAAAAATGGCCAAAGGGCACCTAGGTGGCACAATGAATAGAGAACCAGTCCCAGATTAAGGATGACTTGAGTTCAAATCCAACCTCAGGCACTCAATAACTAAGCTGTGTGACCTTGAGGAAATCACTTAATCCCACTGCCTTGCAAAAAAAATAAAATGGTCAGAGCAAAAATTCTCAAAGAAATAATTAGAGAAAGTCAAATTAAAATAATTCTGTAGTACTTCCTCATTCAGTCAGATTAGATAAAATGATAAAAAAGGAAAATGACAAAAGATGAAGGAGCTATGGGCAAACAAGTATAGTACGACACTGCAGCTGTAAATTATTCCAACCATTCTGAAAAATCATTCAGGACTGTACCCCAGAAGCTATTAAACCGTGCACATGCTCTGACCCAGCAATACTGAGAGATAGCAAGAAAAAGGGAAAGGATTCTTAAATACAAAATATTTAGCAAAGTTTTTAGTAGCAAAAAACTGATAGCTAAGGGTATACCCATTAATTGGAGAATGACTGAACAAATTATGGTGTAAGAATGTGAACAATAGTACTGTGAAGTAAGAAATGATGAAGGGGATTATTTCAAAAAAAAAAAGACCTGGGAAAAAGAATTGGTGAAAAGAAACTGAATTAGGCTACCATTGTCCTCAAAAATTTTGGCAGGTGCTAAACTATAGAATGTTTTTGTTTAGTGAACACAAATAAGTCAAAATCAAAGATTAGCCAGCAGATTCAAACTTTCCTTAGTTCTCTTCATCCCATAAACCTTTGCAATCTTCAAAATTTTCACATTCACTTAAACTAAGTTTTTTCCCAGTCATTACTATTAAAATGTCAAGTTTTACCATGTTATCAAATTACATTAAAAACCCTTAAATACTACTTAAGAAAAGTCAAATACAAAAGCACACCATAAATAAATAAATAAAATAAAATAAAATAAAAACTTTAGGATTAAAATTTTGAACTAACCTGAATCAAATTTCTCTTTAGGAAACTTCACCTTGGATGATTTGACAATTTTATTATCATCCAATTCTACTATCTTTAGTTTTTCTTTAGATGATGTGTCTTCATTAAAAAGGTAGGGTTTTTTTTGATTCTTTATGCCTTTATTTGCTGATTCTTTTTCATCCTTTTGCAGATTATTTTGTGCATGCACTTTTTTAGCTCTGTTTGAATGTTGTATTTTTACAGTATTTTCAGAATCATCTAGTTCTTTTCCACATCCAAAGCCTTCCCTTTGCTTAACAGCTTTGCTTTTTTCCTTATCATCCAATAACTTTTTTGAATCTCCTTTTTTAGTTTTCTGGGTTTTTTTCTTTTTTTCTGATGTTTCACTATCTTTATCTGAAAGATCAGAGTCTGAATCTGTTAAATCATAATAGCGTTTCAAATCCTCTGTAGTGCTGTGATTTACAGGACGTCCTCTTTTATCCACAGTATATTTCAACTTGAACTTTTTGTCATGAAACATCGCTCGAAACCTCTTATCAATCTTAATTTTCCGATCCTTTTCTGGCATTTCCCAAAATCTTGGGTCCTTTGTAACTCGGCGAAACCGCTCATCATTCAAAAGTTCTTCTTTCGATGCCATTTTTAAGCTTCCTCCTTGACTAAATGCCCTGAATAACCTTAAAATTGGAAAAAAAAATACTAGTAAGAGGGTTTGTTTACTAACAAAAAATATTTTCGAGAAAGAATCACATGAAAGCAAGCCATGACAAAAAAAACCTTTCCATTATTCTCTAAAAAGTAGGTTTCAGTGGTGCAGTGGATAGAGCACCGGTCCTGGAGTCAAGAGTACCTGAGTTCAAATCAGACCTCAGACCACTTAATAATTACTTAACTGTGTGACCTTGGGCAAGCCACTTTAACCCCATTTGCCTTGCAAAATCCTAAAAAAAAAAAAAAGTGGGTTTCAGTTATGACATCTACGGGTACATCCTGAATTCAATTTTTCTTTTCAAAAGCCAGCCTCTTGATTGGACCAGGTTTCCCACTTTTTTTCCCCAGGATAATCAGATAATCACCCTATACAAAAGAAAACTTTAACAAGGGATGTTGGAACATCTATCCTTTCCAAGAAAATCTTTTTTTTTTTTAGTTTTTTTTGCAAGGCAAATGGGGTTAAGTGGCTTGCCCAAGGTCACACAGCTAGGTAATTATTAAACATCAGAACTCAGGTCCTCCTGCCCTCCCCTCCAAGGAAATCTTAAGTGATAAAAATTATCACCCCAAAAATCTCCAAAACAAAATATCAACATAAATACAAAGACTTCCCCCTCTATCTTTACGTTTTAGAGTTGAAACTCGTCCAGCACCAGCTTCCTCTGCCCTCAGTGGGTTCCCGCAGGTAGTGCTGGCAAGTGCAGGGAAGTGCCGGGGTCTTTTCCCCAGGGACGGCAGGTTTCCTACTCAGCCGCCTCCGGGGCTTGGCATCTCTGCCCCGCGGCCTCCCCAACTCGGTAAGGATGGAGAAGGGAATAACGAGAGCTCACGTGTGGGATGCGCTAGATTATGTCTCATTTTTCGGGGGAAAAAAAAAGTGTTTCGAAAAAAATGTATTAACAAGCCGGCGAAGGTGACTCCCGTTTTACAAATGAGAAATTGAGGCAGAGGGTCGCCGGGCCCGGGCGAGTTTGAACTCGGGGCTTCCCGCTCCGTCCGCGTCCACAGCCCTAGCATCCGGCAGCCGGGCACCCGGGCACCCGGGCCGGGCAGTTCGCCTACCTCACCTCCAAGGACCGGCTGCTACTTCCCGAAAGGAGCAGGAGGAGGAAAGCAGCCGATTCGAGTAAGACCGTCCACCACGCAGGGCGACTCTCTGAGAATGGCTTACGGGCATGCGCGCACCGAGCCCGCAAGCCGCGTCACGTGGAGAAAGTCGGACCCACAAGCCTTTGCGCCAAACTTTGGAGCTACGGCAAGCGACCGGGGTCAGTTCAAACGCTTCTGTCGAAAAGCGTCCTTCCGTGGCGCCGTAGCTTACGCACGGACGCGACGGCGCAGGCGCGTCGGCGCCGGGGGCTGACGGGAGGCGTGTCGCGAGGACGCCGGAGGCGGCCGGCCGGCATGCTGAGAGCGGCCTGGCCGCGGCGGTGGCGGGGCCTCCGGCCGCCGGCGGGCTGCGCTTCCCGAGGACGGGCTGCGCCGCTTTCCCAGGCCGGCGGCGGCGGCGGCGGCGGCCCGGGCGTCATCAACGTCTTCGATCGGGCGCTGAAGAGGAAACAGAAGAACTGGGCGGCCCGGCAGCCCGAGCCGCTCCAGTACGACTACCTGAGGGAGGAGGTGAGTGCGGCGCCCCCCGCCCCCGTGAGTGCCCTAGGCATGCCGGGTACTCGCCGGCCTGGACCCAGGGTCAAGGTCGGGCCGCCGGCATCCAAGTGCCCCCCCCATACGCCCGTTCTGCAGGAGCTCAGCAGATCTCTTAGTAAATGCTTAGTTTTTGTTCTAAATAACCATTTTTTTTTTAGCTTTTTTGCAAGGCAATGGGGTGAAGTGACTTGCCCAAGGCCACACAGCTAGGTCATTATTAAGCGTCTGAGGCCGGATTTGAACTCAGGTCCTCCTGACTCCAGGGCTGGTGCTCTCTTCTATCCACTTACTGCACCACCTCGCCGTCCCGCTTACTTACGTTTTAACGGAACAGAGTTCAAATCCAGCCTCCGTCACTGCTACTGTCACTCTCTTGCATTTATTTTGCTCCTCGAGCTTTACAGAACGATTTGCTAGATTAATCCCCTACTCTCTTATAAAAGCAGGTTCTATGATTAGACCGTTCCTAGAAGAGAAAGTGTCAGCAGCAGAATTTGAACTGTGTACACTAGCCACTTGAATTTTCCATTCTGTTAAAAGGCTCCTTTATTTTGAAAACAGAATGAGATAATATTTGCAAAATGCGGTGTAAATACTACCTATTACTAGACATAAGCTTACTCTTGTCTAGAAAGATTTAGAACAAAAACAGTTGGTACCTGAGACTTAAATTTGTTAATTTTTTTTTATTTCTTTTTTGCAAGGCAAATGGGGCTAAGTGACTTGCCCAGGGTTACATAGCTAGGAAATTATTATTGTCTGAGCTCGAATTTGAACTCTGGTCCTCCTGACTCTAGGGCTGGTGCTCTATCCACTGCACCACCCACCCGTCCCAATTTATGCTAAAACACAAAATCCTGAAGAATTTTAAATGCATTAAATAAATGTATATGATTATGGAACATATAGCAGTAGTTTCTCTTCTGAGCTCCCAAGTTACATTTGCACCCGTTTAAAAGAGATTTCATTATTTTTCCTAATCCATTTCTCTTTTCTTTCTCCTTTTCATTTTGACTACTCTCATTAGTCCCTCCTCCCCATATCTAATCATTTGGCTAGTTGACCTAAAAAGTATTTTCATAATTCTTTAAGTTTTGTTAGGTATTTTACATAAATTATTTCATTTAATTCTGACTATAACCATCTAAGGTCAATTCTGTTATTATCTCCATGTTGCAAATGAGGAAATAGAGGCTGAAAGAGGTTAAGTGAGGCACTGTCCCACAGCTGCTAGGTGTCTGAGACAGTCTTCAAGCAAAGCTTTTCCTGACTCCAACTCTCCTACTCTCTCCTCTAGACTTTTTACTTCTGAAGTCTTCTGTCTACCAAAACTACCTCTAGGCAAGCTTTCATAACTCTTCTTTCCTGGACTACTGCAGTAGCCTCCCAATTGAATTCTGACCTCTTCCATCCATCCTGCATACAACTGCCAAATTGTTATTCTTAAAGCACATTGTCTTATCTCCTCCTATAGACTATCCATAGTGCTTGCAATTCCCTTTCATCTCACCTGTGTCTCTCATAACCTCCAGCTTTCCTCAAGGCTTATTTTAAATGTCACCTCCTCTGGAAGTCTTTGCTGATTCCTCCCCATTAGTGCTCTCTTCCCACCTCCTAATCCAAAAACCACTATTGTCCCAAGGCTTAAACTATAATACTTCTGACTTCTGCCTCATAGTTTCTGTTTTTTCTTTTAAGGTACATTTCAGGTACCATCTTTTACATGAAACCTTTCCTTTTCATCCTTTCTGGGGATATCTTTTGCTGAACATATGTATGTATATACACACACAATTTACTGTCTCCTTCTTTATAATGTAAATTCCTTGCAAGTAGAACTTAATTCATTAGCCCTGTCTGGTACAAAGTAGGTACTTTACAAATATTTGTTTGATTTTTTTTTTTTTTTTTTTTTTTTTAGATTTTTCAAGGCAATGGGGTTAAGTGGCTTGCCTAAGGCCACACTGCTAGGTAATTATTAAGTGTCTGAGGTCGGATTTGAACCCAGGTACTCCTGACTCCAAGGCCAGTGCTCTATCCACTGCGCCACCTAGCCGCCCCTTGATTTGTTTTTATATATTTTTTATTTACTTATCTTTATACATTTGTTTGTAGTAGACTGTAAGCTCTTTCAGTACAAGGAGTGATTGTATTTTATATATTGTGTCCTTAACCTAATATTGGGCATGGGGCATAATAGGCACTTAATAAATTGCAGTATTGAATTCTTATTAGGAAAGTCTAATCATCTTCATTGCTTTTTATTTTAGGTTGGTAGCCGTGTTGCTGACCGTGTATATGATATAGCCAGGTAAGATAATTTTCAGCTTTCCCAAGTATGACCTGGATATATCTTGCATTTTGATGTATCTATCCTCTCTTTTGAGTTCTCTCTCTCAGGGTGCAAACTGGTGCTTATTCTCATTTTGTATTCTCTGGTCTGTCTCTTTCTAGATATCCTCACAGTATAGGAGAACTCTTCCTATCAACATCTTGGCATTGCTTGGATAAAAACTGGAGAATGCTATCTGTTCATCTTTTATCCCCTGTTGCATTACATGGCAGAATCATAGAATTTTTCAGTTGAAAGGACTATTAGAGTATTTTTTGTGTAGTTAATTACTTTAATAACAAATTTTCATTTAGTTTTCACTTGTAAATGTTCCATTGTGGAGCAATTCACAACCTCCAGAATCAGCGTGGTCTACTTTTTTAATAGTATTAGTTTATTTTAAACCTAAACTTAACTCTACCACTTCTACCAGTTGCTTCTAGACCTCTTTACAGCCAGAAAAAACGAGTTTAATCTCTTTCATGTTCCAGCTTTTCAAATACTTGAAGACAATTATTATATCCTAAGTTTTTTTCTGGTCTATACATCCTTAGTTCCTTCAAATAGTGTTCATATAGCATGTATGTCCAATCCTGAAAAAAACCCTCAGTTGATCCGTTCATACCCACTATCATCTCATATCTCTTTTGCCCATTGCAACTACAGTTTGAAAGATCACTTGCAATAGGTCCCTCCATTTTTTCTCCTCTCAGTCTCTTCTTAACCTCTTACAATATAATTTTTTACCTAATCATTCCACTGAATTTGCTCTCTTCAGTTATCATTAGTCTCTTAACTGACAAATCCAGTGGCTTCAACTTTTGACATTGTTGATCATTATCTTTTTAATAATACTCCTTATAATTATACTCTTAATAATAATACTTATTAATAATACTCTTTTCTCTAGGTTTTCAAGACATTTTCTCTCCTATTTTTTCTACTACCTGTCTGACCACCTCCCTGTTTCCTTTGCTAGTTCCTCTTCCAGATCATGGCTGCTAACCATAGGGATTCCTCAGGCTTTTGTCCTGGATTGCTTTCTCCTCTCCCTCTATTTTACTTTCACTTATGATCTCACCAGCTCCTATGGATTTAATTACCATCTTTATGCTGATGATTTTCTACTTTCTTTCTCCAGACTCTGTCCTCTCCATTATCACATCTCCACCTGCCTTTTAGACATCTCAAACTAGATGTTCAGTTGACATCTTAAATTCAGTATGTCAAAAACAGAATTAATTATCTTTCCCTCTAACCCCTTCACTTCCTACCTTCCTTGTTATTGTATAGAGGGCATCACTATCCTCCTAAACCCTCAAGTTCAAAGCTAGGCATCATCCTGGATTCCTCACTGTCTCTCACCCTCCTTATCAAATTGATGCCAAGCAAGGCTTGCTAATTTCACCTTTGCAACATCTCTTGTATATTCCTGTGGTGCTCCTCTGATAGAAACAGACCCTCATCACCTCATGCCACCTGCATAAGTCTCTCCATTCCAATCCATCCTTCATTCAGCTACTAATGTGATTTTTCTAAAATGAAGGCCTGATCATGTCCCTCCCCTACTCCATTAACTCCAGTGGCTTCCTGTTATAGTCTCCAGAAACAAATACAAGCTACTTTGTTTGGCATTCAAAGCCCTTCTTAATCTAGTCTCCCCTCCCCACCCCCCATCTTTACAGTCTTCTTAAACCTTTCTTCCCAACATGTACTCTTCTGTCCAGTGACATTGACTCCTGGTTTTCCACAAACAAGCTGCTCTGTCTCTCAGCTCCATGCATCTTCTCTGACTGTTCTGTGCCTGAAATATTCTCCTTTCTCTGCTGATTTCTGGTTTCCCCTACCCCTCTTATTTACAGTATCTTCCCTCTGTTAGTTTTTTTATTTATCCTGTCTATACTTACTTGTTTGTACATATTTGTTTGCTTGTTGTCTCCTGTTACTCCTGAACTCCCTGGGCAATGTCCCCAGCACTTATCAAATAGAAGATACTTAATAAATGTTTGAATGAATAAATATTAGTACTTTATTATGGGAGTCTTTTTCTGTTGGCTCATTCTTCCAACCTCAATTGAATTGGGACTTTGTATTAGAACCTTGCTTTCCTCACTTCTCTTGGCAGTATCTGGATCTTGATTGATCCTACGTCATCTCTGAAATCCAGCCACTTCCTTATGGGTTAACTTGTCTGATTTTGAAGGTGTTCAAAAGTGGCTCTAGCTGGATATCAGCATGTCCTGCTCCCTATGAGGTCTTGAGTCAGGGTCAAGTCTGATCATTTTTCTCTTTTCTGAATTTTGAAGATTCTTCAGCTGGTTCAGGTCTGACTGACATCACTTATGCTTGATTTTGGTTCTCCAGTAGATTGTTGCTCCCTCTTGGTGCACATCCCCTGATAGAAGTTTGGTAGTCTGTTGCTACCTCTAGACAGTGGAACACTCCTCAGTGCCCCCTGGAATTTGGACCCTGTTCTGGAGTTAAGAGTAACCAAGCTACTAATTTACTCCTATTACTATTCCTTGAATAGCCTCTTGGCAGGCCTGTCCCTACCCCAATCCTAAACAACGCATGGCCCTGATACATACCCTAGTATAATCCTTTTACTTCAAGGCTCTACTTGGTCTTCTTCTGACTAGACTTATCCCTGCCAAGGATCTTTATCTATCTTTTTGTAATGACCTGGGCTAGAAAAATGACTCTACACCCATGGATTTCCTAAACAAATTCAGAAATCCCCCCCAAAAATTTCTTTTTCCTTTTCTTTCTAGGTCTTTATGGGAAAAATTCTAGGCTTTCCTGAACAGGGTTCTACCTTTCTAATCTACCCTCTTTGCAGGCTTCTCATTTCACAGTTCCTTTATAGTCTTTCTTGTTCTTTGTGTGGTAATAGTCTCTTCCTCACTTAATTCCCCAATGGTTAGCAACTTTCTATCTCCTTTTATTCTCCTATTAATGTTATCAAATCCCTCAGATATTAATATCAGAGTTCTTTCCTCAACCTTGACTGTTTCCTCCCTCATTCCCATCTGTCACAACCCCTCTCAAAGTCCACTTTAGCTCTGTCCAACCCTTCTGTTCTCTGGAAGGTCTGCTCTATAATTTACAAACTTACTCTCACCTCTCTCTTTCTCCTATCTTTTTTTTTTTGTCCTATATGTTATTTTATTTTTTTCCAATTGCATGCAAAGATAGTTTTCAACATTGATTTTTTTTTTGTACGCTTTTCAGTTCCATATGTTTTATTACCCTCCCTCCCCTCCCCCTTCCTTATGGCAACGAGTAATCTGATAGAGGTTGTACATGTACAATCATGTTTAACATATTTCCATATTAGTCGTGTAAAAGAAGAATTTTTTCTTCTATCTTCTGTCATTTACTGATACCTGACTTCTCCCTAATGCTGCTTATCCTGGTTATACTTTATAGTACTAGCTACACTTTCTCTCATACCTCTCAGGCACTTGAGGGTGAGGAGGTAACTAAGAAACAGTAAACACAGCACTAAACTTTTTGAAGAAGGAGGGAGAATAGGGATTGATGGCCACCAGGATCTCAAGTGGTGATAAATTCGTGTAGTGAATGGTAACAGGAGAGGGAAGGAATATTCTACTACCTCTACAAAATTTCAAAGCAAAACAGTACAAATTGACTTTTTGGTCAAAGCAAGCAAACTTATGCAGCTGTCCACTCACCAGCATTCTGCTAATTCCAATTTATGTTATCATCTTTGCTATACTACAGAAAAACATCTGCAAAAACCTGACTTTCTCATTTCTGCTTTTCTCAGAGAAGAGAGGGGCAGAAAGAACAACAGGTACTTGGAGGATTAACTTCTCTTAACTAATAGGTGGAAATGAAGAGCAATAGTTGAAAGTTGCTGAAATTGAAGCAGTTGAAACCATATTGTCAACTGATTGCCCCTGCTACTTGTAATTTCAAAAAGCTCCCGTAGAACTATTTTTGCCCCAGAGCTGAATCTTTCTCACTTGCCCTTTATTTATTTATTTATTTATTTATTCATTTATTCATTCATTCATTCATTCATTTATTTATAGATTTTTCAAGGTAATGGGGTTAAGTGACTTACTGAAGGCCACAGGGCTAAGTAATTATCAAGTGTCTGAGGCCATATTTGAACTCAGGTACTCCTGAATCCAAGACCTAGCTGCCCCTCATTTGTCCTTTCCTTAGCTTTTGACCTCTAACCATTTCTAGTGGCTTAAAGAAAACCTTCTGACATTATGTCTCATCTTTCATTTATGGGGTAACATCTCAATAAATTTTACTTAAAAAATAAACAATCCTTATTTAATTATCCTTCATTCTTCAAATAGTTAAATGAAATCTGATGTTTTTAGTTTTAATCTCAAGTCTTTTTTTTGTTTGTTTGTTTTTGCAAGGCAGTGGGGTTAAGTGACTTACCAATTATTCAGTGTTTGAGTTCAGGTCCCTCTGATCCCAGGCCTGTGCTCTATCCATTGCACCATGTAGCTGCCCCTAATTTCTTAAGTCTTAAAAGTTTTATGAAATGACTTATAGACCATAATACTCTGAGCTTTTTTAAAGATCCTCAACTACATTCATTGTTCTTGAAATTTAGTATCTTCACATATACCATTGAGAGTATTCACATACAAATGAAGTGTCTTCCTTCATATTTTGCAAAGTGATTTATTTAGTCTTTATAATTATACCGGAACTTGCATATTCTGTCACAAACTGCTTAAATTCCATTTGAAAATAGTAATTCTTTTCATACAAACTTAAGCAATTTTTATTAAATTTTCAACGTTTACAACTCTTTCTAGGTATTAAAGGGTTTGTATATGGAAAAAACAAAATCTTATATCCTTTACAAGTTGATTTCTTTTTCTTCATATAACCAAGCTTATTTTCAGCACTAATCTGCTCCATGTAAAAGAGCAATATTTTATAAAGCCATACAATATTGATATGCTATTTTCTTAGTTTGATGGTGCCCTTAGGATCCATATCTTTTCTTTGGAGCCTTAAATAAATATAGCAATTTAATAAATCCCCTTGTTGGTTGATTGTTCTTCACTCTCAAGAGGACAAATGATATCCCTATGTTTAGAGTCAGACTACATTGTGTTCAAATGTGGCTGATCAAACCAATACAGGCTTGGAAGGCTCTCACAGGTTGGGCACAAATAATCTACTTGAACATTTGGATTGGATATGTCTCTAAATTTGTGCATCTCATGTTGCTTTTTAAACTCCAGCAATTCTGCTTCACTCAGAGTATAGTGCTCTCTTTCATTCAGACACACCATGCTGGGTAGTGCTGTGCCACTGTCTCCCACTTCCCACACTTGATTCCAAAGTTCTTCAGAGAGACCTTGAGAGTGTCCTTGTATCACTTTATCTTACCTCCATTTGAGTTCTCTGTAAAATAGTCTTTTGGGCAAATGTACTTTCAGCATTTGAACAATGTGGCCAGTTCATTGGAGTTGTACTTTCTGTAGAGAGTTTTAATGCTTAGTGGTTTAGATTGAGATATCTCAGTGTATCTTAGTTTGCCAGGTGATCTTTGGAATCTTCCTAAGACAATTCAAATGGAAGCAAGTCATTTTGGTATGACTTTGCTAAACTGTCCAGTTTACCTCATAAGCAATGACTATAGACTTTCTTTTCTTTTTTTTTTTTTTGCCAGGCAAATGAGGTTAAGTGGTTTGCCCCAAGGCCACACAGCTAGGTAATTATTAAGTGTCTGAGACCAGATTTGAACCCAGGTACTCCTGACTCCAGGGCCCGTGCTTTATCCACTGCGCCACCTAGCCACCCCAACTATAAACTTTCAATTTGGTATTCAGTCCACATCTTTCAGATCCTTTCAAATACTGAGCCAATCTTAAACCTGGAGATAACTAGAACAAAAAACATAATGAAAATGTTAACTTGGAAACTGTTTCACATGTACTAACAAAATGTCATTTTTTCCCCTTTTTTAGAGATTTTCCCCTTGCTTTGGATATTGGCTGTGGAAGAGGTTATATAGCATGTCATTTAAATAAGGTATATTTATGTGATAAATTTTAGAAATGATAAAATTGTTGACATGTTAAGTAAAGTATTGTCATCTATGTCCTTATAAAATGAAAAATGTGTATAATATTTAAAATTTTTTTGTTTATATTACACACACACTGAGCAAGCATAAAAATGCTAGAATCCATTTTCAATTTTTCAACCTCACTGATTCTTTTCATTTTTATTTGTAATGATTTTACTTCTTTTTTTCTAAAAGCTAATAGTAACTATTCACTTTCTTTTTACTTGTCATAAGTACAAAAGTGTTTCTACAATCAGTTTTCTTGGATGGTTACATTTGTGGTACAGTGAGTGTTGTAATATATCTATTTTAAAAAAAAACTAACTTATCTATAATTCTTTCATTTTTATCACTTTCAAACTATCAGTGATTTACGACAAGAAATAGTGAAGTTGAAACTAGAATAGGTGCTTAATAAATGTGAGTTACCTAACTAACTGAATAACCTGGGATAATGATTACAAATACTCAGTTTTTATGTTTCTGTTTTTTGTTAGACATTGCAGAATAGGCATGCATTGTAAATTGAATTGAATCATCATTCAAATTCTGCTCACTGAATATGCTGAGGGAGAGCTGGTTGTTAAACATTTATCAGTGCAGTGGGATAGCTAGTTTATTGTTAAGAATTACCTGAAAGACCAAATCTCTCCTTGAGTGAAACTTTTATTGATGCAGTGGGAGCTATTTGAGTTTAGGAGTGATGGTCATTCTATGGACTTGAAAGAGGAAGAGAAATGAAAACTCCACCCAAGGGAGGAGTTGGGAGGAGTTAAGTATGGAAGATTCTGTCCAGGGAAAGAACAGGAGGAGGGATGGGGAATGTACAGCTCTAGTTCCTAGACATATCAGCAGTTGCATAATGGGAAGCATGGATTTGCATCTAGAATAACTTGTTAATGAAGGATGAACCATCACAAAGGTAACTTTTGGTCAGGTTTGGTAAATGACTTCCTTTGTGCTGGTCAAGGGAAAGTCCCTTAACTGCAAAGATCACAAGAGATTTTGATTAGACTATCCTCTCTGGACAGTTGGAAGCCAGATTGATGCTAACCACACATCACACTTGGAGAGTTTCTAGCTGCTATTGGGATAGGGGTGTTTCTAGCCATAAAGGACAGGGGCAGGTATAATTTTAGTTGCAGACAACCACTGTAATACTTAATAAGGTACTATGCTGGACATCCTGGATTCTTCAATTTAGTTTAAGAAATGTTAATTAAGCACCCTCTGTGTACAAGGTGCTGTAAATAAGATGCTAGGAATGTAAATAGTAGATGAAACATTCCTTGCCCTCGAGCTTATATTATATAATCCCGATAGAAGTTTGGTAGGCTGTTGCTGCCTCTAGATATCGGAACACTCCTCAGTGACCCCTGGAATTTGGACCCTATCTTTTCCCTTCTCTCTGTGCCTGAAGAGGTTACGGTTTTAGATTGCCATTACCCACAACAATGTTTTCCATCTTGTTAGTGAAGATGAATATGTTTTAAAATTTATCTTATATCTCGCTGAATTTAGCTATTCTGTACTTGTTTAATTTAGAAATTCTTACTTTTAAGATTCTTAATTGCTGACAAATCACTGGTATTTTTAATTTTATTCTCTAGCAGTTTCAGTGATAAAAGTATTTTTATGAACAACCAATTTGCATTATTTTTCTGCAGGAAGTTGTTGGAAAATTTTTCCAAGCAGATATTGCAGAAAATGTTTTGGTATGTAGTTCATTGCATTATCACTATAAGTTAAATAATGATGATTGTGATGGTAACTGACATTCTGTGAAATGAATCTCAAACTTTTTTAATTATAGAAAAACACCTTAGAAACGGAAATACCTGCTGTCCATGTGTTAGCTGATGAAGAATTTCTTCCCTTCAAAGAAAATACATTTGATCTGGTGGTTAGCAGTTTAAGGTTGGCATTTCTTTTTAGTTTTATTTCTTTTGATTCTTTATCAATAATTCTTGCCACAAAGGTTTAATTTTAAGAGAAGAAGAAATAGTTCACACTGTATCGATTCATTGAAAAAAATAACTTTGAAAATGAATAGAATATAAAGTGAACCCACATATATCAGCATTTCCACATAATATCAGCAGATAATTCTGCATAATATCAGCAGATAATACAGAACCCAGTAGGAAGGGAGAAAAAAAAAGAGAAATTTCATTTAAAATAACTATAGTATATAAATTAATTGGGATCTGTCTTCAAGATTAATATATGAATTATATAAATATACCTTTAAAGAAAGTAGAAAGACATAAACAATTGGGAAAATATTATAATATATAAAATGAATCACTAATAAAAAATGTGAAAAGTAAAAATTACTTTTAAAAACTAAAAAAAAAGATAAAGTTCATATGGAGGCAAAAATATTTAAGGTAATAATAAAGACATGGATTTGAAGGAACCTAGCAGTGCCAGACCTAATTCCCAAAACA
Source organism: Macrotis lagotis (assembly GCF_037893015.1). Taxonomy (NCBI): domain Eukaryota; kingdom Metazoa; phylum Chordata; class Mammalia; order Peramelemorphia; family Peramelidae; genus Macrotis; species Macrotis lagotis. Next base: position 176,749,799 of record NC_133658.1, on the reverse strand, counting down.
ATTTGACATTGGTTAGAAAAGTAAAGAAAATAAGAAGTAGATCTCTTTGTGCAACACATTGAGTAGTCTAACTTTTCCATTATTCACCCTTTTTGTTTATAGATTTCCCTCAGGACAATTTCTTTTTTTTTTTTTTTTTTTTAGCTATATACTATCCTTTCTGTCTTCTAATTCTCAACTTAAACATTATGGGTCTTTTAATGTCACATTCTCTAGTTTAGCAGCTGATTATTGCAATTTCTCCATGCATGTTCCCTAGTCATGTGTATTTTTTTCCACATAGGTGTACCATAGCATTTTCACTAGCAAAAGCCATGTCTACATCCATTTTCATTATTGTCAGGACATCTTTTCCCACTATTTCTGCCCTTTTAAATATAGAAATGTACAGTATGCTCCCATAAACAAAAATTTTAAAGAAATATTTGTTTAGTGTCATCTACTGCTAGAAAAGAAGTCAAGTTCTAGTCTCTGTTTTCTCATTAACCTGTTGTTGACCTGGAACAAATCATTTCACTGATAGGATCATATGATTTAGAGGCAAAAGCAATCTTAGATATATAATTCAGTGCAATCCCTAGATTTATAGAGAAGGAAACTTTCCCAGAGAACCTAAGGAACTTGTGCAAGTTCACATGGTTAAAATAGATCCAGGGTTCAAAAACTTCTCTATCTCTAAATAATTCCTACTATAACATCCCTGATAACTGGTTACCCAGCCTTTCTGCCTAAAGAACTGAGTGGGAACCTACCTCCAAAGGCAGCTGATGACTTATATTTTTGATACCCTTCTCTCTAGCATATTGAGATCTTTTAAATATAAGGTGACATAAATATGAATTTTGTTTGTTGTTCAGTAGTTTTTCAGTTGCATCTGAGTTATATGACCTCCATTTGGAATTTTGGCAATAGCCAAAGATATGGAAGAGCTTTGCCATTTTCTTCTCCAGCTCATTTAACAGAACAGGAAGCAAGGCAAACAGGGTTAAATGACTTGCTTAAGGCTGCAAAGTAAATGTCTGAAACCAAACTCAAACTCACAAAGAAAAGTCTTCCTATCTACAGGCCTGACACTCTTTCTACTGTTGTTAATGAATACATTAGTATATAAGCTCTTTGAGTGCATATAGTCTCCTGTTTTTATCTTTGTAACCTCACCAAGTAGCATACTGTTGTTGTTAACATAGTACATATTGGACTATAGCAGATGCTAATACTTTCCACCTAAAACAGGATTATAACAATTTCCATCAGTTTAGATTTGTGTGATATATGTTTATTTCATATTTGTAGTTTATCAATAAAAATGATATAATTATTATCTAGATAGCTGACTACAAATCAGCTAATAGAATGCACAAATGGCAAACAACAATGTATGGTGTTTCTTAAATTCTTTGCTATATTCTGTCAGTTCTTATCTAAATATTGAACAGAACAGTATCCAATAGGATGCACACTTAAATTACATATAATCTTTTATGTTAATGACATTTTTAAAGAGTAGCAAATTATCTAAAGTCACTGAGTTATCAAACAGCAGTAAATGTTTTTAAATTGTCTTTTGCATTTACTTTGGAATATTTAGATCTGCTAACAAATTGTACTTTTCAACTATTGAAACCTATTTGAAAAACCTTTATCAAACAGTATTTTAGAACTCAAATATTTTATTGTTATAGTTAAGTTATTTGAACTTGTAAATAAGGCCTTATTTTTACAGTTTTTCATAACAAAGACTTTGATAACAACATAACTTGGACTAAAGTAGAAACCTTAACAATTAAGCCAAGTGTTAGCTGTCGTAGCATTGGGAATTAATTTTCTTACTTTAGCTAATATAGAAACAGTATAACAAGTCACTACTAGCCTTTTTAAGGAGAGAACAATGATTTTAAATTTAGATCTCACTCTAAATCCATCACTATTTTCTTTATGCCATACTACCCATTTAGGTGGTTTAAATTCAAGTAAAGTTAGTAGAATGAATTTCTTCCTTACAGATTGATGTTGTACAGATTAGAATTTTTTTGTTAGAAAAGGACCTTAGAGATCATCTTATCCAACTCCCTCATTTTACAGATAAAGAAATGAAGTCTACAGAGTTGAAATTGCTTGCTTAAGGATCCCATAGCTAGTCATTAGCAGAGGTGGGATTAGAACACAGGTTTTCTTTCTAATAAAAATGATGAAAATTACTAGAATAGAGTTTAGGTAATTGAAAACTTGCAAGTTGTCCCTATGCCTCTTGAAAAATGAGAGCCCCCAAGTGGACTTGTTAGTACACTTGTTTTCAGGCACTTTATTTCAAGATTAACTTTTCTTTTTTGCATTAAACTAAAACAAATTTGTATTTATATTTCAGTTTGCATTGGGTGAATGACCTTCCTAGAGCATTTAAACAGGTGAGAAAAAATTTTGATACATTGTCTTATTGTATTAATACTATTATGAGCCCATCATTAAATATACTTGTAGTCATTCTAAGTTTTAAGAAATTAATTTAACCACACAAACTAAAATGATTTAGTTTGAAATTTGCTTATAAATAAAATATTTGGAGTGTTATTTTAGAATTAAAATCAATATTTATTGAACTGACTATGCATGGTATTTTAGTAAATGGTCTGAGGGATACTGAGAATTATAAAAAATAGTTATTTTTAAGATTAAAAACTTAAGAAAACATAGCCTAAATATGTAAAAGAAAAGTTATTCAACTATATAACAGGTACAAGAAACATTATAAACTAATGGTAGAAATTAGTATTCTCCAAATTTTTTTGATTGCACATTCCTTTTGGGTAAAAAAATATAATGTGCATGCATCTCCAATGCACCAATATTTACTTATTTATAAATGATCAAAGTGGACCAATGTATTGTCCATATAATTATAAAATCAACTTCACACCAGTCAACAAGCTTTTATTATATTCTTAAGTGCTATTAGGTGGAGTTATACAGCGAATATTCTTTTTTTTAAAATTTTTTGCAAGGCAGTGGGGGTTAAGTGACTTGCCCAGTTTCACACAACTGGGTAATTAAGTGTCTAAGTCCAGATTTGAACTCAGGTCCTCCTGACTCCAGGGCTGGTGCTCTATCCACCGTGCCACCAAGCTGCCCCCACAGCAAATATTCTTAAAAAATACTGGGAGTTGTAGTGTACTTCAAGTTCAGAGTCACTAATATGTTAAAGAGAGTTACAACTTCTTCATTAGGAGAAATATCAGAAATATCAGAAACAGAGAGGTGATGGTCCTGTTATACTTTCCTTTAGATGCATCTTATCTTTGGAATTATTGTATTGGTTCTGAATGCTGTGGTTTAAGAACTACATTGATAGGGTAGAGAATGTCCATCCAAGTCAAGTAGGTTGAAAGTGTGGGGCATGTTTGACCTGGAGAAGAGAAGACTTGAGATGGAGGACAGAACCATGACAGCTCTCTTCAGGTGTATGAAGGCTCTCCTGTGGAAGAGAGGGATGAGATATGTCCTGATAGGACCAAGAGGACACGACAAGAACAGTGGGTGGAGGTTGTATAGAGGCTGTTTAGGATGAAAGTGAGGATAATTGCCAAATAAGTATGACCGACCATCCTGCACTAGAATGGACTTATTTGGGAATTAGTGGGTTCCCCCACCTTGAAGGACTTATGACAAAAACTGGCCGAGTACTTGTTGAGTAGCTTCTAATTGCAAAATTTTCTGATTCTGTCAATTATATACATTATAAAACTTAGAAAACTAGAATTTTAAAAAAGGATAAAATAAATATGAATCCATAGTGAGCCAGTGGTGTTTATTGGGTAGAAGACTAACAGAATTTGACCTGTATTTGTGGAATATCACTTTGTAGACTGTGGAAGATGGAATAAAGAGGGGAAGAGTTGAGACAGAAAGGCCAATTTAAGTGGCTCTGTTAATAATCCAAAAGGTGAAAAGGACTTGAATTTGATTGGTGTCTTTGCAACAGATAGTGTGTAGGAAGAAATAAAAAGATCTGTAAAGTTGGGTATCTAACAAGGAGCTTGGAAAGATAGGGGTTTATAAATAGTGTAGATCACAATTCATCCATACCCACTTTCCTTTTGCAAATACTCTCCCACTAAAAGTAAAAAATAGGCTATTCCCTGGTCACTGAAGAGCACAGAACCTTTGAGCTACTGTTACAAGATTATTCAAGGGGAAGTGGTAGGTGGAAATATTGCCATTGACACCTCCAGTGACACCTGATTCCAGTCTCTGGCTGTTTGCAGCTAGATTATAACTTTGCTGAGACCAACAGTAGACTCAGTGGTGAGGTATGGGGAACTTTAGAATTTTGGAATATTCCTGGAACTCTTCCTTTTGGGGGGGGTCCTTCAGTAGATCTGATCAGTAGACTGATTTTACTTTGCTCCCAGTTTTTTAAATCCTCGAGCATTTTTCATTTATTATTTCTTGACATAAAATGTGTAGGCTTTTTTAAAAAACCATTTTTTAGGGAATCAGTAGAATTTTTTAGGTAGTAGATTATAAGGACTGTGCTTGGTGTGGAGACTCAGACAAAAACTAAAGCAAGATAGTTTTTGGAAGAAAGCACTAATAGCTGAGAAGAAGGCTCTTCAGTTGAACTTTGAATGAAAGCTCCATCTCAGAAGTGGAGAAGAGTATAATAAAAGTTAGGGAGGGGGAGGAGTATTCTGGGAGAGAAACTGCAAGGTGAGTATGGCTGATTCATGAAGGAAATCATGTAATAAAGCTGCAAAAGGAGTTTGGATTCAGGTTGTGAAAACATTTTAATGCCAAATATAGAAGTTTCCCATAGGGGCAATAGAAAGCAACTGGAGTTTATTAAGTAGGATAATGACGTGGTTAGACCTGTACTTAAAGCACAGAAAAATCATTTTTGGCAACTTGAGGGTGAATTGAGTAGGAAATGAGGTAGAGCAACCAATTAGGAGGTTATTGCAAGTTCAAATGAGAAGTGAAAAAGGACTGAACTAATATTGTAAAGTGAGAATAGAGTGGAATACATGGTTATGAGAACTGTCAATTGAATTTGGTACAATGAGAGGGAGTAAGGGGTCAATCTAGATTATTGGAAGAATAATGAGGCCCTTAAGAGAAACCAGGAGGTTTGGAAGAGCAATAGGTTTGTGAGGAATGAAATGAGTCATTTTAGACATGTTAAGTTTTAAGATACCAGTGATATATACTTTTCAAAATGTTCAGTAGGCAGTTAGTGATGTAGTTCTGGAAACTGGGGAAAGACTAGGATTGATCTGGGAGTCATCTGGAGAGAGATGATAGATAATTAAACCAGTGGGAACTGATGAGATCAAATGAGAGGATAAAGAGAAGGATATGGATGATATGCCTGTGGGAGACTGAAAAGGAAGGGTCACTCATGTAGAGAGGAGAACCAAGAGAGTAGTGTCAAGAAATACCAAGGGTCTAGAAGGATTAAAGGACTTTGCTAGAATCAAATGAAAAGTAATAAATAATAGAGCTGGGATTCTAAATCAGGTCTTCTAATTCCAGAGTGTTCTTTTTACTGTTTGATGGTAATTAACCTAATGGAAAGAGAAAGAACATGGTTTACAGAAATAAAGAAGCCAGAATGGGGAGATGGCTTTGGATAAAGATGACAAGTTTTGCTTCTGTTTTTTTGTTCAGGAAGGGAAGCTGTTTTTAAAATGATCTGACACTCCCTTTAGTGGAAGTTATGTGTATAGAATTAGAATTATGTAGCCAGCCTAACTTCTGAACAAGCATTTGAACAAGATCAGTCTTAAAAAGAAGGAAAACATAGATATCATAAAAGGAGTCTATTATCCACAAAAAGATGAAAGTTTCCTAAATCCTAATCTGTTCTCAGATACTCTGATTTCATCACTGAGCCAGGAAATGACATTCTACCAAAAAAGGGACAGATCAGTTTGGAGAAAGTAGCTGAGGAACAAACTTCTTGTCCCTTTAGAAATTTAGTAGAGTGCCTATTTATGCTATGATAATGCCAAAGATTGGGGGGGGGGGATACCCAGAAGGATATTGAGCTTGACATTCTCCTGAAGCAGTTAACTCCTGAACTGTGTCTCACATGAAAAGATTATGAGAATAATGAACATCCTGGTCATTTAGCATGGTATCGGGATACTAAAAATTAGGTAGGGCAGGAAGAACAGGGTTCTGTAGAATATATAGGAGAGTGGACCATTGAGAACTGAGAATGACCAGCTTCTGTTTAGTATGTCTCCCTGGTATTGTTGAAGGTTGGCCTTAGAGCTGAGGGCTAAATGGATGACATAGACCAGTGATAGGATGACCAGGGTTCCCATCTGAATGGCATCAACAAGTATCAACAGAGGTGAAACAGGTGATAAGAATTACCAGGTTTCTCAAAGTCATATATTTGAATCTAATATTTATGTGTAGGAGAGAAGCTGGACTGGAACAAAAGAAAGATATTCTTCATCTTGAGAATAGATGAGTAGTACAGATAGGCAGTGCTGATCTGGTTCACATGTAAAAAGGACATGCCACTTTGCTAATCCAGGAATTTATCCCCCCAGCATGTGGTCTTTGTTCTTCTCATTGTTAGGTGCCCTTGGATGAATTGAAACAGGTATTGATGAGGTGCTCTCTACTGCCATAGACCCTAGGACCAACTCCCTGCTTGAGACCCTAGGGGTTGAACAACTTGCTGAACCTCTGCTAGTTCAGCCATTCTAGCTGGAGTTCTTCCTGAGCTCCTCCATTGGATAGTTGATGAGAACACATAGTCAGTGGTTAAAGCTAAGGATCTAGAGGATGGGAGGAAGATAATTGGCTGATATAATAGACTTGGGAGCTATGTACAACATTATGTAGTAGGAAAACTTTGAATGTGGAGTCAGACAATATAGCTTCTTATCTCAGACAAACTGTGCCAACTCTGTCTCTTATTAGCTCTTGGGCTATGGGCAAGTATCCGTACCACTTAACCACAAGGTTCTTGGAAAATTCATTTTTTTTTCATAAATCACTGTATAATGTGAAATTTCTGTTACACTCTTCAGTGTGTGGCTGAAGAAAGTGTATAAAAAGAAAAAAATAAAAAAAACCCTTGAAAAGTAACTTTGTTCAACAGGCAGAAAGTGGCAAAGCCACAAAAAAGGTGACATAGTCAGGCAGATGTCAGGGGCTAGTGGAGTATATGGTCTTGAATAATGCTTTTTAGTATATTAGAATGTTAAATTCAGATTTTTTATTTTGACTTGGAAGTTGATTTAATGAGCCCTGCCTTAGAGAAGGATCTCCCTTTCTTATCAGATCCAAGTATTTCCAAGTACTTAATATAGTTTGAACTGTTGTTGAAAATTTAGAGTAAGAATGTGGTTATCCAGTTTACTTCTGATATTGATCTGTTAGTTATTAGTTGGAAATTAGTTGTAAAGGCAGGAAAATAATCAGTGAGAGACTTCTTTTCCATAAAAGAGACAGGTATCCTCATTTATGTTTTAGATCAGGGCTGTCCAAAATAGGGCCTCTTGTGGGTTTACTAAATGCTTTAATAAACAAAGCCGAGCTATTACAGAGCACTCACTAAAATGGTAAATCAAAATATATTGTCTATTGTTTCAATAGAAAATTTTTAAAGTAAGGTTGGACAGGTCTGTTTTAGATTATACAAATGTTTAAGTGTATGAATGACTCTACTCCTGGCCATATGTAATGATAATTTTGAAATGTTAAGTTACTGTAAACAAGAATAAATCCCTTCTAAATGAATGGAGAAATGTAAGTAAAATGAACTTTGGGATTCGTATTTTTTTCTGAACTTTTTTTTTTGTCTTACAGATTCATTATGTTTTAAAACCAGATGGAGTATTCATTGGTGCGATGTTTGGAGGGGATACACTCTTTGAGCTTCGATGTTCTTTACAATTAGCAGAACTGGAAAGGGAAGGAGGATTTTCTCCACATATTTCTCCCTTCACGGCTGTCAGTGATCTGGGCCATCTGTTGGGAAGAGCTGGTTTTAACACACTGACTGTGGTAACTATTATGAAAGAAAATCATTGGTTGGGCAGCTCAGCAACAACCAAAAATTTTTCTTGATTTTTGAAGGAATATTGAAAATTCTGAAGTTGTTAAATTCCAAGTACTGCAATTTTCAGTAAAAAAAACAAAACGACATTTATTTTAACTTAATAAGGATTTAATTTAAAATCTATGCCTAGGTAACTCACTTTTAAAAAACTGAGTAAATGCAATTGTCCCTCTCTCAGAAAAGATGATGAGTTCCAGGAATGGGGGGAAAGTACCTCTGAATAGTGACACAGATGTGTTGGCATTTAAAGATTAACCCAGTTTGGTTGTACCGTAGATTATTTGGAGAAGAGTTAGAGATAGGGCTATGAAAGTATAATTATGCCAGAGTTTGGAAGGTCTTAAATGCTAAATAGAGTCTTAACTTTTCTTTATCAGTAAAGAGTTACTGAAATTTTTTGTGTAGAGTAAGTAGCATGACTGTTATAAATAATAATAAGCAGTCAATAAATATTTATTAAGTGCTAGACATTCTGGTAAACACTGGGGTTATAAAAAGAGACAAAAGACAGTTCATGCCCTCAAGGAGCCAACAATCAAATGAGGGAGAAAGCAAGGAAACAAATATGTATAAACTATACAGCTATATAAAATACTGTATATGAGCTATACAAATAATATGTTATTTCCTACTTATGGAAATAATCAATAAGAGGAAAGACTAGAGCTTAGAGGAATTCAGAAAGGCTTCCTGTGGGAGATGGGATTTTAATTGGGACTTAAAAGAAGCCAGAGAAACCAGTGGGGAGAGATGAGAGGAAAAATATTTCATGTATGGGGACAGTAACAGAAGATGACCAGAGCAGAGAGATGTTGTTTCAGCATCCAAAAAGCCAGTGTAACTGCATCAAAAACATATATGAGGCAATAAACAAAATGACTGGAAGAGGGCACCTTATAAAGGACTTTAAATACTGAACAGAACATTTTGTATTTGATCCTGGGAGTGATTGGAAGCCATTATTTAGTGACTGGAAGAGTGACATGGTCAGATCTGTGCTGTGAGTAAATCATTCTAGTGACTGAATGAAGACTGATTCCAGTGGGAAGATACTTGAACCGGGCAAATTCACCAGTAAACTATTGCCAAGTTCAGATGTTACATAGGTGAAATCAATAGGCCTTGCATTCAGACTCCATAGTTTTTCCTCTAGATGTGGACTGCATTGTCCATAGCCATTGTCTCAGAATTGTCTGCCGAGAGAAGCTGTATCCATTGTAGTTAATCATCTCACAATGTTATTGTGTACAGTGTTCTCTTGGTTCTACTCCACTCAGCATCAGTTCATGCAGATCTTTCTATGCTTCTCTAAAGTCCAACCACTCATAATTTCTTACAGAATAGTAGTACTCCACGACGTTCATTTATCATAACTTGTTCAGTTGGGCATGACATTTTGAAATGGACGTTGACACTTTGTCATTGATCATTAAGTATGTACAAGGTGCTAGGTACTAGGGATACAAACATGAAAGTGAAAGACTGGCTCTGTCTTCAGGGAACTTGCATTCAGTGTCTTGATGAATAAGTACAAGATGGGTCTCTAAGAGATGACTAGGAAGTCTAGTAGATCAGGAAAACTTTTTTGAGTAGTACTTGTGCTGAGCCTTGAAACTTAGGCTTAAACCAGGTTTTTTAAGGATGAAGATAAAGAGAGCATTCCTGACCTGAGGAGACTTCCTAGGCAAAGGCATATTGGTCAGAACATGTTGTGAGACATGGATATGAAGCCAGAATATTGAATAATTTCACTGGAATAGAGTGATTGATGTGGAGTTAAATAATACATGCTTAGCCTGTGAAAATAGTTAAGAACAAGATTACAAAGGGTATTGAATGGCAGATAGAGAAGTTTCTAGTCCCTAGAGATATCAGGGAATTACTGAAGTTTTTTTTTTTTTTTTTAGGTTTTTTGCAAGGCAAATGGGGTTAAGTGGCTTGCCCAAGGCCACACAGCTAGGTAATTATTAAGTGTCTGAGACTGGATTTGAACCCGCCTCCAAGACCGGTGCTTTATTCACTATGCCACCTAGCCGCCCCAAGATTCTTGAATAAGGATGTGACATTGGTTAGATCTCTACTTTAGGAATATTCATTTCTACTTTAGGAATATTCATTTATAGTTCTATGGAAGATAACTTGGAGAGAGGACAGACTGGATATAGGAAGACAAATTAAGAAGTTTTTACTGTAGTCCAGAGGAAAGATAATGAAAGCCTGAACCTAGACTGCTTGTATTTTGGGTAGGGAGGAGAATGGTGATTAAACTATTGAGGTGGTAGATTTAACAGCACTTAGCAACTGATTGACAAACTGGAGTATATCTGGAGGAGGACAGCCTGGATTGGTGAAAGGTCTAGAAATTATATCAATTTTTTATGGAATTGAAGAAATTGTGGATATAGAACTCAATAATTCACTCAAGGAAGTATCTGCTGTTAGTTTTGCCATGAACATGCAAAGATAAAAATCCCCCAAATGATAGCTCCTTAGGGAGTGTTACATGCAAGATAACTTCCGGAAGAAAGAGCACCAAAACTAAACTAGAGTATCAGAAAACATTTCTTATAGGAAATGATAGCTTAGCTGATTATTGAAGGAAAGTTAGAGGCAGGGATTGGGGAGTTAGGGCGGGGGGAAGAGTGCGGGAAGGGATAAGATGTAGAGATGGAGAATAGCTTAGCATAAGATTAATTCAGACCTAAAGGATATAATTAGGTCCATCTGGAAATAATAAGATAACATATTTTGATCCAATGTAATGAAGGAAACACTATTTAATAGAGCTATTGCCAAATGAAATGGACTTCTTTTTGATAGATTATTCCATTTCTTTTCTGCAGTATGTAGGCCTTATTAGATGATCTCTCAGTTCCTTCTAAAGCTAAAGAATTTCTCTTAAAGGTCAAAATAATATTTTTTCCATTTTTTAAATAGGATACTGATGAAATTCAAGTTAATTTTCCAGGAATGTTTGAGGTGATGAAAGATTTACAAGGTAAGGAGTATTTTTAAAAAATAATCTTAGATTTATTATGTTTTGTTTATATAGCCTTATGATGATTGAACTAGAACTGAAGCATTAGAATTCTTTTTATTTTACTTAGCCTTTCAGAAAATGATTCAGAAATAACAAATGATGGCTCTTTTTAAAAAAGAAATAATATTCTCTTTAGCTAGAAATTACTTTACTATTTTGTATATACTTACTATTTATTTATGCATTGTTGTTTATGTATTGTATTTCTCACCTCTGATAAAATGTAATTGCCTTCAGGGGACAGAGACAAGGACAATTTCATTCTTGTCATCATGTCCCTTACCACCTTGCACCTTTGTTCTGATACTTTATAAATGTTTGTTGAATTGAACTTGTGATTTTGGTATGCAGTTTCTTGTATACTAAAGTTTTTAATTAACTAGAAGACCCCTTGTTTGGAACCTGGGAAATTGAAAGCAATTTAAGGATTAATAATAATAATAATACCTTCAATTTATTTAGCCCTTTTACAGCTTTCAAAGCACTTCAAAAGATTATCTCATTTGACTATTACCACAACCAGTGAGGTAGGAAGAGTAGGTATTATTTCTATTGATAGTTGAAACTCAGACTGCGATGTGACTTATTCTCTTCTCTGAGATCTCACTGCAGCCAGGTGAGACTTAAAACTTAGGTCTCTGACTCCAATTATTGCACTTTTTTTTTTAACTTTACCTTGCTACCTCTTACATTTCCTTTGTAGAAAAATGTTCATTGAATTCATTATATAAATTTTTCTGAATATAGAAATTTATTGCTTTGAAAGTAGAAGATTTCCTATCTCCTCAGGAAACTATTAGTGTTTAGAAGCCTTACAGCTGTTTTTAATTTACTTAAAATTTTTTGAAAATCTAGAAGTCTGCCACATGTGCATAAGTTGGCATATAAGCTGTTTTTTATTGGTAGTTAGAGTTAATTGCCACCCACTAGCTTTCCCATCTGAGTAAGGATTTTTTATTCTTTGTATTTGTATCCCAGCATCTCTGACTCAATCCTGGTTTAATGCAAGAAAGTTTTGGAAACAGAAAACTTGGGTTTGAATCTGGTTCTTTTTACAAACTGTTGTTCCTGACAAGAAACATCCTTCCCCTTTCTAGGTCTTATTTGAAAGGGCTGGTTTAAATGATCTCTAAAAGTTCCTTCTAATAATAATAATACTGTGATATTTCAAGTAGTAATTGTAATACAGTTAAAAATTGTAAAAGCTTTTAATACAGTAAATGTTCCCCATAAGATAGTACATGTGTCTCCAATCCACCTCTATAACCACACCTACCTCCCCAACAAAGTAAATGGGTTAGAATCTTGGCGTGGTACTTAAAAAATTTCCAAAAGATTTCATTGGAACTCAACTTGAATATATTTTATTTGAAGGGATCGTGTTTGTTGACTATTTTTTGGTTATCATTTACCTTTATTTGTGATAACTTTTTTCTTTTTTCATTTCTATTCATTGTGGTTTAGTACTTTATTACCCTATTTAGTATACTCTGTGTGTATGTGTGTGTGTGTGTGTGTGTGTGTGTGTGACACACACATGAGAGAGAGAGAGAGAGAGAGAGAACATGAAGAACACGAATCTTATTAGAATCATCTTAGGGGATAGAATATTTCATTCTGTTTTCTTCCAGTCATGAAGACATTCTGATCCCACCTGTAAAATTCAATTGCCAGTTATATATGACAGTGGGAAGGTTCTTAACATATGTAAAAGCCTAAGGAAATTCTCTCAAATGGAAGATTAACTATAGTATTGATATTCTTAGACAAAGTAGTGGACATATTTTTATTCAGCTCTTCCGATTAGTTAGAAACCTTTTACATATTTTTATCTTTCCATAATAATTTTGGTGTCTCTTATATGAACTACCATTACTATTTCACAGAAAAAAGTCCAGACTAATTTTTGCAAACAAGTACTCATCAGCTGATGAATGAGGGGAATTTGGAGGCTTTCACAGTGGTTTTAAGGTAAGTTCATTTATCTTATAGAGTCTAGACAATACATCTAAGTATTGTTCATGTGAAACAACTAGTAAATGAAGAACTAATTTTAAGTGTTGTTGAACTTACCTTAAAAGAACTGTGAAAGTCTTAAATATTCACCTGATGACTATATTTTCCTTCATCATAAAATATAGGGTAAGTCAAAAATCCCTGTGCTTCTCCATTAAGGTGTTTTCAACACAACTGCACAGGAACTCTAATATATAATAACTCATGTTCGTATCAGAACATAAGTGTGGTGATTTCAGCAGATTCTGTTATCTTGGTTTAACTAAAAGGTCTTAAAGACCCCTCTTAGCTTTTTTTTTTCTTTACGTTTTTGCAAGGCAAATGGGGGTTAAGTGGCCTGCCCAAGGCCACACAGCTAGGTAACTATTAAGTGTATGAGGTCAGTTCTGAACTCATGTCCTCTTGACTCCAGGGCTGGTGCTCTGCCTGCTTATTTTGAACATAAAAGATTATTCATGTAAAGAATTTGGGGGTAGTAGCTTTTTGAGGGTTTTCTTTGTAGGTTTTTTATTAGAAAGGAGATTTGATTTTTTTCAAAAATAAAATGAATTTTAAAGACCTGAAAGGTATAGTTGTAATTGCCTTAGAACTATGCTTAGGGAAATGATCTCTCCATGTTGGCATTTGCAATAAAATTTCACATATATCCTACTTTGAGGAAGAACAATTTTCAGATATTCAGCAAAAGGATAAGTGATATCTCATGGCCTAAAATTTTGCTGAGAAAATCATCCCATGAATTCTAAGCTCTCAAAAATGAAATTCTGCTGTGATATAAAGAGAAACCATCCCAAGAAAGTAAAAAAAGAGGGAATCTGACGATATGAATGTAGATGAATCGAAAAATCATTAGCCACCTTATATTTCAAAAGTAAAGTTCAGAAGATGCAAGGGAAGATAATTAGAAATGGGTGTGAAAACAAAATTTGAACCTGTAAGAACAGTGGTAGGAAAACTAAAACTCAGAGTTGGCTGCAACTGGTAAAGGAATTCTCAAACAACAAAATAGATTTTCTATTTTGGGTATCTTGAGGAAATGAAGATTAAGGAAAAGGATAGGAACTGGTAATCAAAGTGGAACAGTGATTAAGAGAAAGAAGTCAGAGCTTCTTAATTGTTATTTCTGTTTTCTCTGCTAAGGAGAATGATCTTTGAAATGGAAAAAGAACATAAAATGACTAATAGGGAGTTAAAAAAATCCAAGGTAAATAAGTAAATGATAAGAGTACCTGACTGTTGTTAATAAATTCAAGTCACCAGACCCAAATGACTTGTGACATAGGATTTAGAATGAGCTGCAAGATTTGATTACTAAATCTTTGTGAGTGATTTTCTCAGAGCAAAAAAAAGGTGCCACATAAGTGAAAAAATTCAAATATATCCCAACTTGTAAAAAACTGTACACCATAATTTAGTGATCTTAGCTTCTACTCCTGTCAAAATCATGGAATGTGTTAAAAAGTGAATTAGTGAGTATCCCAAAAAAGGAAGTTTTGTTAACAAGGAGCTCAAGATGATTTTATTTTCTTATTTATCAGAATATTAGTTTGGCAGAATTGTTTAATTAGATTTTAGCATTTTACAAAGTCTGTCATTTTTCTAACCTTGAGGCACCACTGCAAGGTCACCACAATTTGAGAGAACTGATGTCTGTGCCCAATTTTGTACCCAGACATGTAGTTTGAACTAGATTTGTTTCTTGTGCCCCAGAACAATTTTACATATACTGGCAAAAACAAAACTTAAAATAGGATTCAGTAACATCACTGGGAACTGATATGACCTTGAGGATAAAGAACCAAGGTTTAAGTTCCCTGGTTAGGTCACTTCTCAGGTTTCTTGATAGCTAAAATATAAGTTGTAGAAAAGGGGCCAGGCTACATTGGTAGAGGGAATTTCTTTGATAGGAGTTCCCTATACTAATGAAATCACATGCCCAGTCTGTAGCAGACTTAAAACTATTATTATAGCCTACTGAAAAACTTAAGTTTAAAACTTAAAAGAATGTAAAGCAGTTTTCTGGGACTTTTGATTAGACATTTTACATTTCACTTTAGCTTTGAATTGTTCAAACAACTTCTGAAACATGTCTGCCAGTAAATTATTAGATTTAATCCCATCCTTTTCAAGATCACTGAAGAAATTGCTATGGTTTCCTCCTCTGCTATGATTCTTAAATTGATGAGGTTGCCTCTATACCCTGATATAGTCATCTTGGAATAGATACTTACATAAGATCAGGAAAGAACCCCAAAAAGGTAGCCAGGATCCCTCACATAAACTTGCCCAGTTGAGGCACCCTGCATTGGCTGCCATATGATTGGAGTTACCATGATCTTGAGTGAAGAAAGATTGTTCTTTCCTACCCCTCCCTGAAAATCTCAAAAATATGTTGCTATGTAAAGAGAAGAAGCAAAAGACACTGAGCCAAAAGTTGTCTCTTCCTGTGGGGGCTATTCAGGGCTTCTCATATACCAAACTATAAAGTCTTCCCAGTACTTGGTCATCATATGGTTAGATCAACATCACCCAGAGAGACTCAAATAAAGAACAACTTTGATTAAGCTCCATGTAATGGCACCTGTTGTATTATTCTTTTAGACAAGATGGTGAGAGAGGTGCTAGATGATGTTACAGTTAAATGCATTTGAAACTAGTTAATAGTCATTAATAAGTCGGTCAGCTTTAAGGGAGTTCTTTAATAGAATGTCCTTGGAACCTTGCTGTTTAAACTTTGTTTCAATTATTTAGATATAAGCAAAGATGTGCTGATCAAATGTGTAGGGCAACATGAAGTTGAGAGTATTATATAGCACAGGGCATAGAAGTGTCATGGTCCAAAAAGACTTGGCAGTCTAAATTGGGAACGCATTGTGATATGTGGATGTGGACTCCTGGACTTGGAATCATAGGATTTGAGTTTGAATTTTGACTCTGAAATTAATAATACTGAACTTTCCTTAGGATTTAGTTTCCTTATCTATGAAATTAAGGAGTTAGAAAAGATTACCTCTATAGACCTATTTATTGCTTTATGGGGTCAAAAAAAATAAACTCCACAAGTAGGTAGGAGAGGTGTGGCTAGATAACATTTTCAGTGGCAAAATATAAGGGGGCTCACTATGAGTCGGTACTGTGATACAGAAGCATAGTTTTGAGGTTTTAAGCTAAATTAAGGAAGGCATAAGGAGTCAGGAGAGGCCTAGATTTGTATCCTGCCTTTCATACATAATAGTTTTATGACCATGGGCAAGTCATTTTGAAATCTCTGAGCTCTCCAGTTTTCTCATGGGTAAAATAGTGATATGATACCTTTTACTTCTCTAAAGGTTTATTATGAGGATCAAATGAAATAATGCCACCATAGTGCTTTGCAGGCTTTAAAAATCTTATATAAATGTTAACTATCATTATTAAAATGGGAGGTAATACTGTTGCTTCTTTTTCATGGGGTTTTAGAGAATATAGATGTAGAACACTAAATATACTGTCATATTTGGAATAAATTTGATTAGTTTTGCTAATGTGCTTTTTTTTCTTTTTTTCTTTTTTCCTTCTTATTCTTTATTTCATGGTATGGTTCAGGCAAGGCAGGGGGAAGAGAGGATAATATAACAAAAGATATTGATAAAACAAAATATGACAGAGTAGAGGGCCTATGATCAAAAACTAGCATGATGTTTACTATTGGGAAAGTTACTTAGTTTCCCTAGGTCTCAATTTCCCCAGCTGTAAAATGAGGGACTTAGATTAAGTGGCCTATGAAGGTAGCTTTTAATTTATGAACCCATGATACTTCTATACAGTTCTGATTGGGGACAGATCTCACCTGGAATTTTTGTGTTCCATTCTGGGGACCACATTTAGATATAGTAATATTAATCCCTAGCATCTAAGATAAAGGCAACTTAGACAGATAGAAGTGCCTTATGCACACTATTCATTTATCCTACTTTTATTACATGAGTTAGCCACCTATTCAGACCATACATTTCCTGTGTAATATTTTTAGTTTCAAGCTCTGTCACTCACGTGTGCGCACGCGCGCATGCACACACACACACACACACACACACACGTGTGTTTGCTGCCATCAGTGCACACCAAAGGTGGTAGACAGATTAAAAGGGTCCATGGGGAGGATATCTCATGACACAAAGGACGCTTTGTTCCTCCTGCTAATGTGACCCTTTATTTTAAGTCCACTGGTGTATTGAAGAACAGTTTACATAACTAAGGGTTCTTTTTCCAGTAAAAGGCTTGGTAATGGGGTGGGGAGGGACATGATGATTTTTTTTCTTCTGACATCTGAAGATCTATCTTGATGAGGAAGCATAAACCTTTTTTCTATTTGATCCTCAAAAGTGGAACTCTCTTGGAGGATTTAGCTCTCTACCTCTTGTCAGGCTGTCAGGCTCTTTTATCATCATTCAGACTCTGCCCCCATCTACATATGTGGATATACTCCTAGAACTGTCCTGGACCCTTCGCTCTGACTAAGAGCTCATCAGTTCCCGTGGGTACAATTGTGTCTTCCCTTACCCACATATCCAACTCTCCTCTCTTTTCTGAACTTCACTTCTGTTTTACCAGCTATATCCTGTTCTTCTCTACATTGCAGTCTTTTAAGTGATCTCAAACTCCACATATCCAAAACTAAACTTTGCTGTTTTTGTTGAGGACACGACTTTCCTATTAGTTACCCTCTCTTTCCAGACTTATCCTGCTACTCACTGTCACATAATACTTTGCTCCAACCAAACTAGCCCACTTGCTTCTCTGTTTTCTATGCCTGTTCCCTATTCCTGGAGTACATATCCTCCTCACCTACACTTTGTAATTCTTAGGTCTTTCAAGGCACAGCTTAATTGCATCCTTCCTAGTTTGATGGTGTTTCCATCTACTCTTCCCTTTCCCTGCCGCTCCCTGCCCATTACTTTGCAATCATATACTTAATAATATATGCTTTCTATCCCTTTGTATCTTCACCACCTAGTAGAAGAAGGAAATTGTTGAATTGATTGGAAATAAAGTATATAAAGTCAAAATTACTCTGTGATAATTTCATTATTTCCCTTCAAAAGTAGCTAATGATGGCAAGAAGACCCAGAAACACTTTGAAAAGAAAGTAATTTCTCAATTGTAGAAATTAACACTAAAAACCGTGTTAACCGACTTAAATTAAACAACTTACTATAAAGGAAATAATGTTTGTGAGATTTGATTTTCATTGCTTGGCTTAGGAGGGAGGAGAGACTTCAGGTATCCTTGCCTCTGTCTACATACTGAAACAATAGTAAAGTTATTAAAAGGTTAAATTATGAAATTTAGAACCTTAAGGTATTTACTGTATTTTTTAAAGTCTATTATGTGTGTTTTTAGGCATGGGAGAAAGCAATTGTTCTTGGAATAGAAAACCTTTGCTTCATAGAGAAACAATGTTGGCAGCTGCAGCAATATATCAAGGTAAGAGGAAAGTTTAATGTTCCATGTATTCCAGTTTTTTATTGAGAACTCTTTGCCATTTGACTAATGTAGATTTTCTTTGACTTAACAATCACCGTTCCTTTACCTTTACAAAATTTCCAGATCCTTTGACCTCTTTCTCACTGACCTCCATGGGCAGATAATCAGTTGTTCCTTATGACATCCCCAAATAACAGCTACTTTCTTATTCTGTAACTCCTATCTCCAACACATTGCCAGATATTGAATGTCTTTATATAAGTCATTTATAAAACCCTAGAATCAGGGCGGCTAGGTGGCACAGTGGATAGAGCACCGTCCCTGGAGTCAGGAGTACCTGAGTTCAAATCCGGCCTCAGACACTTAATAATTACCTAGCTGTGTGGCCTTGGGCAAGCCACTTAACCCCATTGGCTTGCAAAAACCTAAAAAAAATTAAAAAAAATAAAACAACAAAACCCCCTAGAATCTTTTTGCACTGCCTTTTATTATGTGTTTATTGCAAGAAATAGTGCTTTATTGAACTGTTTCCCCTCCCTTTATTGAATTTCATTTTTTTTTTCCTTTTTTAGAAATGTATGGAAATGAGGATGGCTCAGTACCTGCAACTTTTCAGATCTATTATATGATAGGATGGAAATATCATGATTCACAGGTAGCATTAAAGCAAATAGTTCTTCACATGTTGAATTGTCTTTTTTTTTTTTATCATGTTTCTGAGGAAAAGCAGGAGGGGGCTTTGCTCAAGAAAGCAATGAAGGATTTAACTAGAACTTATTTTGTGTGCTAGTTGGTGTGGTGGTAGAAGCATGAAAACCAGATTTTAAAAGAACTTGGTATTCTTCCATTCCAGGCTCTGAAATTTACTAGTTATATGACTAGGCACAGCATTTAAAACTCTATGCCTTAGTTTCCTTATCTGCAAAATGGGAATTGATAATAATAATAACAATAATAATAATGACAATAGTCCTTTGACTTTAGTATGAAAGCATTTTGTAAATTCTAAAGTGCTATGTGAGCTATTATCCTTGATCTCTTAGTATTCTAATTTTTTCTTTGTTTTGTTTTTAGGCAAGACCTGCTCAGAGAGGTTCAGCAACTGTATCATTTGGAGATTTGGGAAAAATAAATAATGTTATGTCACATGGGAAGAAATAACTTTTGATCACAATAAATATTCAATGTTGATACAATTTCTAATTTATTTTCTCATCCAAAATTGCTATCTTTTGCATCTGTTATAATTATACATTGAAGCAGGAAACAATAAACAAAGTTCTTATAAATAAAATGATTACAATTCTTACTAAAAAACAACAGCAGGCCTATATTTAGTAACTATCCACTTTCACATGCTTTCTATTTTTGGTTTGATACTGTCCTCTAGTGATTTGGGTAATACTGCAGAATCAGCCAGAAAACATCTCTGAGGTATCTTCAAGTATGTTAATTTATGTTAATTTCAAAATTGATGGAAAAGATTGCTACTGCTGATATTTTTCACATTTTTATACCTGCCTCTCTTTGAAATTTCTGAGGGAAGACTAATTCTAGGGGGATGGGTTGAAGGGTACAGGAGGAGAATAGAGAACCAGGGAGACAGAAAGGTAGACAGGCTACTCAGGAGCACCAGTTTATTCACTTTGAAAATGCAGACTTTACAATGACTTCTTTTAAATATCTTGTTGCTTGCTATTTTATTTGCCTGGAAGAAGAGGAGAGAAAATGAACCTTACTATAATTCTGTCTTGTAAAAAGATAATCTTGGTATATTGGTCTCTTAAGACCACCCTCAATTTTTTTTATATACTTAAAGATTTTATTTATTTTGAGGTTTACAATTTTTCCCCTGATCTTACTTCCCTCCCCCCACCCCCCACAGAAGGTAATTTGCCAGTTTTTACATTTTTTTTCCATGGTATACATTGAACCAAATTGAATGTGATGAGAGAGAAATCATATCCTTAAGGAAGAAACAAAGTATAAGAGATAGCAAGATCATACAATAAGATATCAGCTTTTTTCTAAATTAAAGGTAATAAAATTTGTTCAAACTCCACAGTTCTTTCTCTGGATACAGATGGTATTCTCCTTTGCAGACAGCCCCAAATTGTCCCTGATTGTTGCTCTGATGGGTCCATCAATGTTGCTGTTAAGAGCAATGTTTTTCTGGTCCTGCTCATCTCACTCAGCATCAGTTCATGCAAATCCCTCCAGGCTTCCCTGAATTCCCATTCCCTCATGGTTTCTAATAGAACAATAGTGTTCCATGGCATACCACAGTTTGCTAAGCCATTCCCCAATTGAAGGACATTTACTTGATTTCTAATTCCAATGGGGCTGCTATGAGTATTTTTGTACAAGTGATGTTTTTTATCCTTTTTCATCATCCCTTCAGGGTATAGACTCAGTAGTGGTATTGCTGGATCAAAGGGTATGCACATTTTTGTTGCCCTTTGGGTGTAGTTCCAAATTCCTCTCCAGAAAGGTTGGATGAGTTCACAGCTCCACCAGCAATGTAATAATGTCCCAAATTTCCCACAACCCTTCCAACAATGATCATTATCCTTTTTTGATCATATTGGCCAGTCTGAGAGGTGTGAGGTGGTACCTCAGAGAAACTTTAATTTGCATTTCTCTAATAAGTAATGATTTAAAGCAGTTTTTCATATGACTGTGGATTGCTTTGATCTCATCTGAAAATTGCCTTTGCAGATCCTTTGACCATTTGTCAGTTGATCACCCTCAATTTTTAAAAAGACAAAAGAATCCATGCTTACCCAGTCAAAGTCATCTCTCTCCTGCCACTTCAGAGAGAATGGTCAACTTCTCTATTTCCTCTACTGTTTTAATCAGTCTGCAAGTGACTTGAGGCTACAAGCAAACTAAGGACTACAAAGGATGTTGCTTTTTGCTTTCAGCTGTTTTGTTAGAAGAAGGATTAAGTTGAGGATAGAAACTTTGCTTAGGGAGGATAGGATGATGATGATGATGACGATGACCACTAACCACTAACAACACAGAAGGCAGAATTGCTCAAGTCTTACTTTACCCCAATTTTTCTCTCTAAAAAAGAATGGTCTTTGTATTGGGAGATGAAAAACCAAAAATAACTATAACTAAAGAATATACTAAGAGAACACCAAGCTGTCAGTTAATTTAAACCTCTTCACTCAGATAAACTTTATCCTTGGGTCCTGACAGAATGGACACATGATTGCTAAGCTACTATCTTATGATAGACAAAAGATTATAGGAGATGAGAGGTACCAGAAAATTTTCTCATTTTCAAAATGAGAACAGGAAAAACTATGCCAGTGAGCCTAAGTTTATTCCTGGACTATTTCTAGAATGGGTCATTTACAAAGCGGATGGCAAGAATCTAAAAGGGGCAGCAGGTATCATAAAGCACTTGTTGACTTCATCAAGAATAGGTCATGCCAGGCTCTTTTTTTTACAAGATTACATTATGAATATAGCTTACCTATATTTTAGAAAAGGTTTTCATAAAATATTTCATGCTGTTAATGTGAAAATGGAACAGTGTGAATTAGGTGAAATGGCAATTAGATGGATTCAGAATTGGTTGGTCAAAGTGGCAAATGACTTGATGTAATTATGATAGGAGGTCTCCTATAGGGTTTCCCTGAAACCTATGTGGCTTATCAGTTACTTCCAGAAAAGTAGACATGGCATGCAAAACTAGGAGGGATAGTGAATACAATAGAGGACAGAATTCAAAAGGATTTTCCTTGCTAGAACCAAATTCAATAATGTAAAATGTAAAGTCTAAAATCTAAGTACACAAATTTAAGATGAAGGTATAGGTTAGGAGAAAACCTGGAGATTTTAGTGGATATTCTAAAATGCAGTTGTGTGATGAAGTTGTCAAAGTCTAATGGGAACTTGGGATACATTAAGAGGGGCATAACTTCAAGAATATAAATGGGAGTGGGGATCTTCAAGGAGGTATCCATGAAGGGGCATGCTTTTCATGAAGTTAAAACCAAGCAGAGGCACTGATGAAAATTTAGTTTCTTGAAAAAGAAGGCTTTGGGACTTAATTGCTCTTGCTTTCCACATCAGAGGTATTTAATTAATTGTTAAGGAGGTAATCTCACTGTATTCTGCTCTGCGTAGGCCTTGGACCTGCTTAGCATCATGGTGAGGAGTAATAGGTGGAAAGTAGTATGGAGACCTGGACATCAGAAAGATGAGGTGAAAGTTCATCAGTCAGAGGACCCAGGGTAGAGATATGAGAATGGATTATCCTTGGAGTTCTTCAATAAAATATTAGACTAGATCATGCTACTTGTCAAGTATGGCATCCTGGAGATTTGGTGTGCGATATTCCTTGGATTAGATGAGCTGCTTAGGGTCACTTCCAACAGAATTCTGTTGAGAAGTGACTTGGTAGAATTTTAGTGTCTCATTCATTTCTGAATAGAATCATCTCTAACCCCTTCAGTTTGCAGATGAGGAAAAAGATCCATAGTAATTTTGGTTTAGAGTTAGATTTAGAACTCTGGACTTTTTGTTTGTTTGTTTTTGCAAGGCAATGGGGTTAAGTGACATGCCCAAGGTCTCACAATTACTAAGTGTCTGAGGTCAAATTTGAACTCAGGTCCTCTAACTCCAGCACCGGTGCTCTATCCACTGCCCAAAATAACATGAACTCTGGACCTTTGACACCAAATCAAGCACTTTACACTGTACCATAGTTTCTCCCTTGATAAGCTATTTTTTGTTTAATTTAATCTTGTGTCTGCACTCATACAGAAAAGAAGTAGCATTATGGGAAAAAAATGTTTTCCAATGGAAGTACCAAGAGAGAACCAAAAAATAAAAATTAAAAGCATTCCGTAAAGAATTTCTGTGGTGTATCTGTTTTCATTTGGGAAATTTATTTTAGGACATAAATTGAAAAAGGAAAACAGAAACCTATATAGATGAAATAGAAAGCAATGATTTTCTCAGAATCTAAAACTGACAACCATTTAAAAATAAAATCTTTTGAGTTATCATTTAGATACTTGCAATATAGTCCAAGTGCTACCTTGGTACCTCTGTGAAAATGTACTAAAGGAGCTTCCTACACTTTGAGAGGTTGTCTAGGATCAGAGAGTGAGAGGGAGGGATCTTGATCTGAACCATTGGAGGGATTTCTTATTACTGATGAAATCCACTCAAGTATCTGAACTACTAAGAAGTCTTTTACAATGTCTTCAAAAAAAGAAAAAAGGCTTATTTATGTAGATTTTCATATTCTTACTTGTCAGATACAATAAAGGCAAAATTACTTTATAAGTTATGTAGGGAGAACTTGCCTATCTGGATCTCCTGGGAAAATGAGTTTTGGACAGCTGAGGGAAAAATTTCCTTTTTTTAAAAAAATTCTTTGCTCTGAAACAACCATGTTACATAGAAATCTTTCTTCAAATTAATGTACTTTTATTTCCTTTCACAGCTGGACTTTTCAGACAATATTTTTCTTGATGACCCAGGTTTGTATCACAGATGAGTTGTACTCATGTATGGTGATGTTTTCAGGTTGTTGGAGTCCCCTAAAGTAAGTAGCCTCAGGCACCTTATGGCTTTTTTATTTGTTTTGCCTCAGATTAATTCAGATTGGCTGGGTCCCATATCTGGCAAATGCTCACCTGTGTAATTCTTCGTAACACTCAGAGCCAGAGAATAAACTTTCTAGTCAAGGCATCTACTAAGATTGCATACTTTCCCACAACTATATAAAAGAACAGAGTAGTTAGTTTTACTTTTTTTTTTTTAATTTAAGGCAATGGGGTTAAGTGACTTGCCTAAGGTCACACAATTATTAAGTGTCTGAGGTCGCATTTGAAATCAGGTCCTCCTGACTCCAGGATGGGTGCTCTATCCACTGCGTCACCTAGGTGCCCAAAATAACATGAACTCTGGACCTCCCCAAATAATCAGTTTTAAAGTACATCTAGAGGGAGGTAATGTGTAAGGAACACTTGTCAAAGGGATTACTTAAAACTAACTCCTTGTTACTGGAAGAGCTTTCTTTTTTGTCCAGAGTCCTCTTAGTTTTCCCTTATGTGTGTCTTTCTTCAAAGGGTTAGTGCATTTGCCTTGGCTTCTCTCTGTTTTAAGGAGTCATCTTCCAGGAAACTACTTTTCCTTGGAGCACCAGGTGCCAAGACACCAAAGCAAAAAGACAGTTCTTGCCCTCAAAGAGTGTACATTCTAAAGAGGGAAGACAACAAAGGAAGCCACAGATTGGAAGGGAAGAGAGTAATAAACATTACATAAGGCCTACTTCCTATCAGGCAATGTGTTAAGTCTACTTTACTAATATTATCTCCCTTGCTCCTCCCCACAATCCAGGGAAGGAAATGGAATTATTCCTGTTTTGTAGCTGAGGAAACTGAAACAAACAGATTAACTGACTTGCCCAGGATCAGACAGTGCCAAGTCCAAATTTGAACTCTTGCTTCCTGATTTAAAGCCATTGTGCCACCTATCTGCCCAAGGTACCTGGGGGTGTGGTTTGAAGTCCCTTTTGGGCTACCAAGAAAGATAATAGAAATGGATGTGCTATTTTCTGTAGACCAGTGTCTCAGACCCCAGCTTTTGCATTATTTACTATTGAGCCATTATCACTAGGGACAAAGTCTGTGGGTAGGAGGGAGAGGCAAGAATGAGAGAAATTCTTATTCCAAGAACAATTCTCTCTCTGGGGCTTGACTCAAATTGTTGAACCAAGTTTATTCATCATTAGACTAAAATGATGAACAGATTAACTCACTTCTATTTTTATATCACAGACACATTTCCTGCTTTTATCCAATGGATTAAAAACACTACTTTAAAACTGATAAAGGATTTTGATCATATCTAGGTTATAATGTTGGTTTTTTCATTCAAACTATCAGGGCCTCCCGTGATTAAATCTCTCTCCCAAAGGAGAAGCAACCTGGTGTACTAAGGTCAGTTCTTGGAATTTAAATCACTTTTCCCTAAAGGGAAGAAAACCAGAGCAAGATGATGCCTGAGAAATTAAAGGTATTTTATTAATCATGGAAGGAAAAATATAAAGCACAAGTACTGTACAATTTGTGTTGACCAGAACAAGTAATGGATGGGAAGAGTATATACTTTTTTTTAAATTTAATATTTATTCTCATTTTGTACAATTAATGTTATTTTTACATTAGTAAAATATTCTTGTTTAAGAGTGAACGAGATACCCCCATAAATACAGACTTGCTTCAGTGATAAAGTAAAGGGGAAAGAAAAAAATTACAATTAAAAAAAATAATAATAATTGTAGGTATGGCCATGTGGAGCAATGGACGGAGCACCAGCCCTGGAGCCACGAGCATCCAAGTACACATCTGGCCCCGTACACCCAACAATCACCTAGCCGTGTGATATGCAAGCCACCCGAACCCCACTGCCCTGCAAAAACCAAAAAAGAAGAAAAAAAATACCCAAAATAAAATAAAATAGTAATAATAGTAGGGGTGGCTGGGTGGTGGACAGAGCATTGGCCCTTGAGTCAAGAGCACCCAGGGCCAAATCCGGCCTGAGACACCCAAGGATCACCCTGCTATGTGGCCCCAGGCAGGCCACCCAGCCCCATTTGCCCTGCACCCCCCCAAAAAAATAATAATAATAATAATAAAAGATGTGCTTGAGTCTTTGTTCCAACACCAACAACTCTGTCGTGGGTGGATCACATTCTTTATGATAAGTCCATCACAAAAGTTACTTCCATATTTTTCCACCATTGCCATTGCTGATCCCTTCTTTTGTATTTCTCCCCTACCATGTACTATTTTCTCTCTCCTTTCACTCTGACTCTGCTGTAGGGTAACTGAGTGGCACAACAGATAGATCCCTGGCCCTGGGGCCAAGAGGCCCTGAGCCCCCATACCACCCCTTAGACCCAGAATCCACCTGGCCCTGTGGTCCCGGACAGGCCATCCAATCCCAGCCCCTTGCAATAAGTAAAAAAGAAAATGTGTTATATCTGATCACTCTCCCCCCATGGTCCATCCTCTCCTCCATCACTCACATCCCACCCCTTCCCCCTGTCCCCCCCCCTTCTTACTCCAAATGCCTATAGCCCATTGAGTATATATGCTGTTTCCTCTCCTAGCCACCTCTGATAAGGGCAAAGATTCCCTTGTTCCCCCTTGCCTCCCCCCTTTCCATATCATTGCAATAGCTCATTATAATAAAGAAAAATTTAATATATGAAATATCTTGGACTATTCCCCCTCTCCTTTTTCTTTCTCCCATTACATTTCCCTTTTTTCTATTGACTCCATTTTTACACCATATTTTATCTTCGAATTCAGCTTTCTCCTGTGCTTCAACTATAAAAGCTCCCTCTACCTGCTCTATTAACTGAGAAGGTTCATATGAGTATGATCAGTGTCACTTTTCTATACAGGAATACATGCAGTTCCTCATCATTAAGTCCCTCATATTTCCCCCCCTCTCCTCCAATCTCCATGCTTCATCCTAGTCCTGTATTTGAAGATCAAACCTTCTGTTCAGCTCTGGCCATTCCAACAGGAACATTTGAAATTCCCCTGGTTCATTGAAAGTCCATCTTTTTCCCTGGAAGAGGACATTCAGCCTTGCTGGGTAGTTGATTCTCAATTGCATTCTAAGCTCTTTTGCCTTCTGGTATATTGTATTCCAAGCCCTACAAACTTCCAATGTAGCTGCTGCTAAGTCCTGTGTGATCCTGACTGCAGCTCCACGATATTTGAACTGTGCCCTTCTGGCTGCTTGTAATATTTTCTCTTTGACTTAGGAGTTCTGGAACTTGGCTATGATATTCCTAGGGGTTGGTTTTTTGGGATCTCTTTCTTGGGGGTATCAGTGGATTCTCTCCATTTCTATTTTGCCCTCTGCTTCTAGGATATCAGGGCAATTTTCCTATAGTAATTCTTTGAAAATGATGTCAAAGTTCTTTTCCTGATCATGACTTTCAGGTATTCCAATAATTTTTAAATTATCTTTCCTAAGTCTGTTTTCCATATCAGTTGTTTTTTTCAATGAGATATTTCACATTTTCTTCTAATTTTTCATTGTTTTGGTTTTGAAGTATTGATTCCTGATTTCTGGCAAATTCATCAATCTCCCTGAATTCTATTCTTTGTCTGAAGGATTTGTTCTCCTCAAAGAGTTTTCTTATCTCTTTTTCCATCTGGCCCATTCTGATTTTTAAAACATTCTTCTCCTCCATAACGTTTCGAATTGTTTTATCCATTTGACCTAAGCTGGTTTTTAGCATGCTATTCTCTTCAGCATTTTTTTGGATTTCCTTGACTAGGCTGCTGACTTCATTTTCATGTTTTTCCTGCATCTCTCTCATTTCTTTTCCCAGTTTTTCTTCTAACTCCCTCATTTGCTTTTCAAAGTCTTTTTAAATCTCTGTCATAGCCTGAGCCCAATTTTTGTTTTTCTTGGAGTCTTTAGATGTAGGAGCTTGTGCTTCCTCATCTTCAGACTGAGTATTTTGATCCTTCTTGGGCTCATTTGCAAAATATTTCTCAATTGTGTTCCTCTTTTTTTTCTCTGCTTACTCATTTTTCCCAGCCTGTGCCTGTTTTGGGGGTGCTTCCTGAGCTTTTGGGACACTCCCACAAGGGTCTCAGTGTGTGAGCCTCTGTCCTCCCTGCTGGTCTGTGAATGACCATATGCGCCCCCCTCTGCCACGGGGCTGAGGTGGGGGGGGGGCTGCTGCTCTTGGGGGGGGGGGGCTAGACTGCAATCAGGATCTGAATGTGGTCAGAGCCCCAAAGTCCTGTTTCAGGGGCAGAGGACAGAGCTCAGCAGTCTCTCTCTCTTCACTCCCCTCCCTCAGCTCAATGTACTCATGTCCTGGGGGCTCCTGCTTACAGGTTCAGCCAGCTTCTGTTTCCTGGATCTGGAATGCAGTGGCCTGGCAGCTTGATGTGTGCCCTGAGGGCTGGGCTACACACCCCATGCTCCCCGGGGCGCAGGTCAGGAAACTCCTGCTCTGCTGGGAGAAATGGCTCCCAGCGCCCTGGGGCTGCCTCCAGGAGGCTGAAGTTCTTTGGCTCTGGCGGGCCACCCTTCTGGTGGGCTGCCCCTCCGACCCCAGGGAGCAGAGCCTTTCTGCTCTTTTCAGGTTAATTTGAGTAGGAGCACTGCCTCATTGGGTCCCTCTGTGGGTTCTGTCTCTCAAAAATTTAGTTAAAGTCCTTAGTTTCAAAGATTTATGAGAGCTCCTAGGACACCCTCCACTCTTGTCACCATTTTGGCTCTGCCCCTTGAGTATATACTTTTAACAAAGGAAGGAAAGGAATTGGGGGGGGAGAGTGAATTTAGAAAGAATGAGTCAGCCCCATGGCCTAGGAAAGGGGGAGTTAAGAATTCTAGTTTCTGGGTTGTTGTCCTTTGACTTACAAATCAGAAGGCATTCTTGGTTATAAGTCCACAGTTCAAGGCTTGATAAGGAGATCACTCTAAAACTAGGATATTGGAAGAGCACCCATAACAAAAGTAAGGGGAGTTTCTGGAGATAAGTTGATTCCCCAAATCATAAAACAGGATGTGTCCAAGAGTCCCATAACCTATAGTCAGAAAAGTCTTTGAATATACCACGTCTCTTGAAGATCCATAACCCACTGAATGACTCAGGGTTGGCTTCAACACTAGCATGACCTTCAGCTGGGTTTATTGTTGGTCACTTCAAAGGTTGTTGGGAAGTCAGGTCATTCATTCACTTTGTGTCTTTGTTAATGCAGCCATTCCTCATCCAATTCTTCTTAGTTACCTGGTGACAACTTTCATAAGTTTGAACTTAAAAAAAAGAATTAAAGATGTTAACCTCCAGAGATTGTCCTAATAAATGACAAATGTTAGCCTTTAAAAGTTTGTTCTCAGGCAGCTAGGTGGCACAGTGGATAGAGCACCAGTCCTGGAGTCAGGAGTACCTGAGTTCAAATCTGACCTCAGACACTTAATAATTACCTAGCTGTGTGGCCTTGGGCAAGCCATTTAACCCCATTTGCCTTACAAAAACCTAAAAAAAAAAGAGTTTGTTTTCAAGAAATAACAAACACAATTAGGTTAACATACTATGTAGGCATGTGTGACTACCCTTCCCCATGCCCTGCCTCTCCTGTTTCCCCCTTGGACTGCCAAAGTGGAGTTTTAGAGAGGTATTCTTATGCAATTCTACTACCAGAAAGCAGGATCTGAAAAAGCTGCTTCAGGCTTGGCTGTCAAGGGAGCCCCAAGCTCAGGACTTTTGTGCCTTATCATTTCGACTACTCTCCATAAAGCATGTGAATCTTTCCCCTTCAGGGTGTTGGTGCCACTCGGTGATCATTGATAGAATAGAATGGGGAAATTCATATTTGTTATTGATATCAACACTGGGTAATTGAGGAGCTCAAGCACAAATTCACTTGAACAGCATATTTTAAATGAAATTTTAATCTCTTTTCTATGTTTTCCACAAAAAAAAATGTATAATTGTAGAGCTTTTCTCATGCTTTTGTAGGTGGAGCTAATTATAATATTGTGAACAGTGTTTAAAAAATGTATGCTGTAAGGGGTGGCTAGGTGGCGCAGTGGATAGAGCACTGGCCCTGGAGTCAGGAATAACTGAGTTCAAATCCGGCCTCAGACACTTAATAATTACCTAGCTGTGTGGCCTTGGGCAAGACACTTAACCCCATTGACTTGCAAAAAAAACTAAAAAAATAAAAATAAAATAAATCAAAATGTATGCTGTAGAACTTTTATTTTTTTACTATAAAAGAATAATAAATCTTGTTGTGGTTCTATGATATTAGGGATATGACTACTCTCTCTACTAGACCAGGTCACAACTATTCTTGTCCTTAAATTTTTCTGTAGAAGTCTCATATAGAGGCCTTTCTTTGGTTCTTTTTAATATTTTAATCTTGCACATAGTTCCTGTGAGGGAAGGACTGTTTTCTGGTCTTGTTGTTATAACCTCAACAGTCTAATTAGCTTAATACCTTATACCTTGTAGGTGTTTAATAAATTATTGTTTAATTGAATTGAAGGTACCAATTAGCTCTTGAACTACCTAGCCTGTGGAAATCTTGTTACATGATCAGTTTAATACAATCTCTTCTGGTTGCCTATTTGTATTTGCTTGTTTTTTACATTGGTTCTTTTTTTGGGGGGGGCAGAGGGAAGGATTTTATTTTTCTCCAAATACATGTAAAAACAATTTTAACTTTCATTTTTAAAATTTTGAATCCAAATTTTCTCCTTTTCTCTCTTCCCAATCCCTCATCCCCCCATTGAGAAGGCAATTGGATGTTATATATGTGTAGTTATGCAAAACATTTCCATATTAGTCGTGTTGTGAAAGAAAATTTAGACAAAAAAAATTCTTCCCAAAACCAAAATGTTCAAAAAAAAATAAAGTTAAAGAAAGTATCCTTCAATTTATATTCGGACACCATTAGTTTTTTTCTCTGAGGGATGGATATTTTTCATCATAAGGCCTTCAGAATTGTCTTGGATCATTGTATTGCTGAGAGTAGCTAAGTCATTCACAACTGATCATTTTATATTATTGCTGTTACTTTGTACATAATACATTTTACTTCACATCAGCTCATGTAAATCTTTCTAGGTTTTTCTGAGAGCATCCTGCTCATCATTTCCCATAGCAGAAGAGTATTTCATCATAATCACATACCACAATTTGTTCAACTATTCCTCAATTTCCAATTCTTTGCCACTAGAAAAGAGTTGCTATAAATAATCTTTTATGTATACCTCCTTTTTCTGTTTGTCTTATATCTTTTTTGGGGTTACAGACCTGGCAGTGGTATTGCTAAGTCAAAGGGTATGCATGGTTTTATAGCCCTTTGAGCATAACACAAGTTTTTTCAAACAAGATGTCTCTAGTTATGTGCTTTAACCTGCTTAAATGTCCACACTGGAAAACAGTATATAACCACAAAAATCATAGACTAACATCATAAGAGGCTTTAGAGATTAGCTAGCATCCGACCTGTCATTCTACAAGTGAAAAAATGCATATTGTCTAATATGACATTCAGCTGAGGGCTAGTCCAGTAAATCCTACAAATGTGTGTAAATGTATATTTATCTTGGATAAACACTGCAAAGGGATGGACAGTGAATGTGGCCTAGAGTTGATGGAAGAGAGATTTTAATATCTTTGGAAGCTTCCTTTGGGAGATTCCTATTGGATTATTCCTTTAGTACCTAAATCCCATATGTGGATACAGGGAAAAAGCAAAACAGTCTGTAGTTTCATTATTCCCTACTTTAGCTCCTGATTACCTCTCACCTGAGTTATTTTAATTGGTCTCCCAATATCCAGCCTTTCCCCACTCTGATTCTTCCTCAACACAACTGCCAAATTAATATTCCTAAAGCACAGGTGTAACCATGCTAAAGAAGCTCCCTGTTGCCTTTAAGATGAACTATGAATTTCTCTGGCATTTTAAACCCTTCACAACCTGACTCCCACCTATCTTAGTATGCTAATTACATATAGCTTCTTATCTGCACCGGCCTACTCATTATTCCCCATACTAACATTCTGTCTCTTGTCTCCAAGCTTGTCTCCAAGCCTGTCTCCCTGGCCATGGATTGCCCATCACCTCTGACTTTTGTAATCCTTGGTCCACTTTAAAGGTCATCTCAAATGCTCTTGATTCAAAAGCTTTTTTATGATCCTCCTAGATATTAGTGTCTCATCACCCAATCAAATGAGATATTTGTAAAAAACAAACAAAAACAGCACAGTGCCTGGCTCAAAATAGACACTTTGTAAATGTGTATTCCCCTCTATTTTGTATATTTACTTATCACTACTTAATGTAAGCCTCATAAACACAGGGACTTTAGTACTTGAATCCCCAGTATCTAGCACATAGTAGATCCCTAATTAATATTTGCTGATTGATTGATTGATATTTTTAAAATGTTATTTAAGGCAATGGGGCTAAATGACTTGCCCAAGGTCACACAACTAGGTAATTATTAAGCATCTGAGGCCAGGTTCGAATTCAGGTCCTCCTGATTCCAGGGCTGGTGCTTTATCCACTGCACCACCTACCTGCCCTGATTGATTGATATTTTAAGGGTTTTGTCTATATTTTGGAAAGAAATTAATTATTCAAGGATCTAAGCTGGGAAAGAGGAATTTAAAGTTTATAACATTAGGGTCTAGAGTTGAAAAGGATCTTAGAAATCACCTAGTCCAAACCCCCATTTTCCAGATGAGGAAATTAAGGCCACAGTTACAAGTAGCATAGCCAAGACTGAAATCCAGCTCCCTCACTACATAGACTGTCTCCTCAAATCTATTATTTTGTAATTATATTAATACCTAAACATTGAATTCTATTGCCTCTGGAAAAACGCTGGTATTTACTAGTTTGGAGTAATTAAACTAAATTATAAGTTCCCCGAGGGCAGGAACTTTATTGTTTAATGTTTAGCAGAATGAACACTTAAATGTTGAATTGATCTTTTGAATACATATTTGTTTTGATTTTTTTAGAGTATTTTAAATGAATTCTTATAACAAAAACATTCCACTTCTATGACATATGGTAATCTATTTATATCTCTGAACTTCTAATTTAATAACATAGTAATACTGGATCAGAATAATGGCAGTTTGTTGTTATTTCATTGTTTCTGGCTTTCTGTGACCCCATTTGGGGTTTTCTTGGCAAAGATACTAGCGTGGTTTGCCATTTCAGAACCATCTCATTTTACAGGTCAGGAAGCTGAGACAAACTAGATTAAGTGACTTGTCCAGGGTCACACAGCTAGGAAGTGTCTGAGTTTGGATTCAAACTCAAGGCAGAGTAGTCTTACTGACTCCAAGACCCAGCATACTGATGTCACCTAGAGGCCCATGATAATGGGAGCATCAATATTCAATTCATTTTAGCAAGCATCTGTTAAGCTGGTGCCCAAGGTGAGGTAGTGTTCCATGTCTAATGGAATCTTAAGGATTTGCTGAAGATTTATCTAAAGTTCATTGAGACGCCCGTCAGAATTAAAGTAGTCGAGATCATGGTGCTTTTCTGTGCTTGACAATGTTTTTGCTTTCTGTTTCTAGAAATTTACTAGGGGATATCAAAAGACATGTTGGAGGATAAGTTAATTTTGGCAGATAAGGAAACAGAGCATCTGCTTATTGTTGGAGTTGAATGCTTATCACTGAGGGTTTTTTAAGCAAGCAAGAAACATTTTTTATTCTACAAATATTCCCCCCCCCAAAAAAAAAACAAAAATAAAACCTACAAAAAAAGAACAAAGGAAATGTTTATCTAGTCCCCCTGACTTATGCAAAGCACAGCATCTTGCAGAAACATAGGCCAAACTGTCAACAGGTAATGTAATTGGGACCTTGATGGTTGGAAACTGATAAACCATTTCATTAATTCCTATAGGAAATAGAGTACTTTTCTTTGATTGCTTAGAAAGAACTAGTCCCAGTGACTTCAGGAAAACATTCATCTGACTTGAGGTGATTCCAAGGTTTCAGTTTGAAGGAACCCCGCCCCCAACAGTTCAAATTCTGGCAGAGGAATCCTGTGAAACTGTGACCTCCTTTCTTGGGAATAAAGTGTGGTCCTTTGGCTCAGTACCAACATGAACCTGAGGAATTTGGAAAGTCTCTGACTGACCTTGAAAATCCCATGAACTAGCTACATTCAGCTCCATGAGATGATTCTCCCATTTTTGACCTAAAATTTCTGAGTAGCTGACATCTCATTAATGGTAGAAATGTTGACACTCGTATATGTTTGTTGCCAGACTCTTAAATAAGCAAAAGGATGAAGGTTCTAAAAGCAAGGATTATTGTTGAGTACAGCTCCTGGCC
This sequence comes from Macrotis lagotis, assembly GCF_037893015.1. NCBI lineage: Eukaryota > Metazoa > Chordata > Mammalia > Peramelemorphia > Peramelidae > Macrotis > Macrotis lagotis. The sequence continues at coordinate 176,715,305 of NC_133658.1, read as the reverse complement.
CTACAGTAATATGCATAGCTAGAAATCGAGCCCAAATAAATCAACTGACTCAATCCTTGCCATTTCAAAAGTATAATGCAGTTTCCTGATTATTAATTGGAGGATTATATTTTACTGCTCCCTAGAGGAGGTCCAGTGCCTGTGTTATCAGGACCTTCCCCATGGAAACAAAATCATAGAATCAGGAAACAGAATCAGGCAAATTTGAGGGAAGACTTTCCTATAGTAATGACTGAACTTTGGCTGGTAAAAAGAGGAGTGGGAGGGGAAAAGAAGGAGGAATTTTGGTGACTCCAAACAGCTGCTGCCTTAAAATCTGATGAGCTCTTAGCTGCAAACTCACTCTTTTATCTTCATACTCAATCTATTAACCTATCTAACCTATCTCCAGGAGGGACATATTGCCCCTCTTACCCCCTTTAACTTACAATAAACTTTGCCCTTCCCCCCACCCACCCCACCTCCAGATTGTAGAGTAGCCTTTTTGTGTTTTTTTCTTTTTAATAATTCCCATGGTATCTATTGATTTATTTACAGGGAATGTTGGTGGGGAGAGGGGAAGGAAAGGGACAGTCATTAGAAACAATGTGATTAATCCAGGTTCTCATACAACTCACTACTTAGTACTTTTATTAATCATTTGAAGAACATTTATTATTAGACATCTTCCCATTGCAAAGCAATGAGATACGAAACTCGAGACCACATAGACTATCATCAAGGAACTTTTAACCCATGTTTCTCCTCTTCACACAGCTGCTAGGTGTGATTTTCATACAACTCAAGTGGAACAATTGTAAAAGTTAGACTAGAATTGATTGTTGATTGATTTAAGTATTGATCAACAATTGTATCTAATCACATGAATCAATTTTTATGACTCAAATTTAACCTAAATTGTATAGGCCTCAGTGGTAAAATTTATAAGAGTTTAGCTTCCCTATTCCTCTGGGCTAAAAGACCATAAAGAGTCAAATCTGTGGGGTTTTTGATGATAGTGGAAGGGAGAAAGGGGGGAAAGGGAAATGCATCATCCTGGTCATAATATGTTTGCCTAACTCAGGGCCCTTCTGGTAATAGGTGGTACTTATCATGGAACTTTCTGGGAGGTTTTAGTTAAATCTATGTTTTTCCCATTGCCATTGGAAAGATCCTCTCTGAGTCAAGTAGGATGTCAGCCGGCCCTTTATCTTTATGTTAAATCAGTCATAGTCTTAGTTTGCATCGTTGAACTGCTTCAAGTATCTCTGACTGTCAGATCCTTGACTACTGGGGAATCTTGAATCCACTGACAATTGCTAGCCTTGCTAATAAATTGATTGTACTTGTACCAGTGTGCCTCAATTTCTCTTTATTGCTGATTTTTTTTTATCATAGTACAATGTCATTCTCAATAAATTTCAATATTCTTTTACCTCCAGGACCAAATATAAACTCTTCTATTTGACATTTAAATCTCTTTGTCTACCATTTCAACCTGTTTTTTTTTTTAGACTCCCCTTTCCACTCCTTCTAATCCAGTCAAACTGGTCCTTTTTAACTCTTCTTCATAAAAGAAATTCCATTTCTCTTCTCTCTGCCATTGAACAGGCTCCCTCAAGTGTAGAATGTACCATATTTCCCCATGTATAAGAACGTTTTTAAAAAAATTTGGGGTCTAAAACTGAGAATATCTTATACAGTGGTTATAGATTTTTTTTAACTTGCATTTCCCACTTTTTTTGCACTTGTCTTGGGCTCATTGTCTTGGGCATTTGTCACTGGTATGTTAGGTTACATTTTGCCACTTCTGCCCAGAAATGGCTCAGAAAAGATTTTTATCCTGTGCTGAATTCAAGTTCAAAGTAATCCAGTTTGCAAAAGTGAATGGAAATCATGCTGCTGAACATCAATTTGGTCCTCCTCCAACTGAGAAAACAATCTGAGACTGGCTATGGAAAGAAGAAAGCTGACTGAAAATACCTGGGCAGAAGAGGGCCATGAGAGGCAAGACAGCCAAATAACCTGATTTAGAGAGGGAATTGAAGAGAGGGATTCAAGAGTAAAGGGCCATTGGGATTCCTATGTCCACAAAGATAGTGCAGCCAAGAATAATTGCTGATGAAAAGAAGTGACTGATTTCAAAGGAGAGCATAATTGGAGCTTCAAGTTCATGAAATGGAATGGACTAAGCATGTGTCCATGCACCAGACTTGCCCAAAAGATGCCTGAAAGCTCTGAATAGAAGATGCTTGAATTTCATGATAAATAAAACTTGAATTCAATAACTTTATGTGATTTTCTTTTCAAATTTCAGACCCCCAAATTAAGGTATGTCATATACATATACACCTTCACTTCTTAGAATACCCAATTTCTTTCAAGCTCAAATACCACTTCAAGGATCCTTGATTCACTATAGGTGCTAGTGTCTACTCCCTGTTAAGGATACTGTGAAGAACCCAAGTGACTGATCTAGCACTATAAAAAGAATATTGATTGAGCTAGGATTTGAACCAAAGTCTTCTGACTCTCATCAACAACTTCTGACATCCTTTAAGCTTTGGCTTAAATCTCACCCTCTGCAGGAATCCTTTCCTGGTCTTCCTCCCTACTCCTGCCCTCTGAGATAACCTTCCTTTTACACTGTATATTGTATGTATATAGTTATTTGCATATTATCTTCCCTATTAGAATGTGAGCTACTTGAGGACAGGAATTGTGTTTCTTATGATTTAGAACAGTACCTGTGCATATAGAAAGTACTTGATTAAACAAATTAATAACTTAATTAAACTTAATTAATACTTGTTGACTGACTCCAAGTTCAGTATTGCCTCTCTTATTCTGTCCTTAAGTCTGAAAAGAGACAGACAAAACAAAGCATTTTATAGGATACTTTTCAGATTTCTCTAATGTAAGAATCTTGTAAAGAAGATTCAATAGTATGTAATGAGACACTTATTGGCCAATGAGGGTCCAATCCTTAACAGCATATGCACTGAACTCCACCTGATACAATGCCCCCTGTAGAGGTGGGGGAAAGATAATGATTTCATTTTTGGATATGTTTTATTTAAGATGTCTATGTATATACAGTTTGAGATGTCCAACAAGTAGCTAGAGATGCAAATCTAGAGATCAAGAAAGAGATTAGGTCAGATGAATAGATCTGAGAATCATAGAATAGAGATGATAAGTGAATCCATAGGTGTGAATGAGATTACTGAGTAAAGATAAGATTCCTTTGGGATATCCAGTTAGAGGGCATGAACTGGATGAAATTCAGCAAAGAAGACTGAGAAGGAATGGTTGGACAAGTAAGAGAACCAGGAGAAAAATAATGTTATGAAGATCTTAGGGAGAAGAAAAAATCAAGGAAAAGAAGAGGGTTGATGATCTCTATCAAAGGCTACAGAGAGATCATGAAGGAGGAGGATTGAAAAAGGTCACTAGACTTGGCAATTAAGAGGTCATTGATAAATTTGGAGAGATCAGCCACGAAGTGACTCAATTCCATTTTTTCATACCCTGTTAAAGTCAAATATAATATGTTGTCTCTGAAAAAAAATCAATCTACCAATCAAAAAACATTTCTTAGGTGCCTTCTATATACAGGAACAGTCCTAAGTGCTAGGAATTCAAAGATAAAAATGAAACAATTCCTCCCCTTAAGGAGTAGTAACCCAAGAAAGAAAGATACTGGTAATATGGCTTTTTACCATTGCTATACAACTAATAAGCTTGGCTTATGCTACATGGAAAGAGTATATCTTAATAAAGATATTGTTACATAAATTAATTTATATTTTTAGTGGTACATTAATCAGTCTACCAAGAAGTTACTAAATTGACACTGAATTCTGTGTAATTATACTGACTAATAATCTTGGCCCTGAGAAGAGATGAGGAAATTAACTACCCTTCTTTTCTTGGAAAGGGGGTGGAATGTAACACATATTCTCAGAGGAAGTAGCTGGTGCCACATAATGATTTGTCTTTGTTATAAGGAAAAGAGGAGGAGGAAGGATACAGCCAGAAAAATTATATGTAAAAGGAATATATCATCTGAAAAGTATCAATGCAGTTATTCTAAGAAAGGAATTAATGATCATCCTGGAACAGATATAGGAACGCTTTTCAAGTTAAGCTTCTATTCCAGGGAGAATTTTGATTGTAATAGTAATTCCTTTGACAAACCTTTGCCCCATCGAAGAAACAAAAGAAATTCCCAATCATTTCATTCCTTTTAAAATTGTTATGAGGGGCGGCTAGATGGTGCAGTGGACTCCAGCTCTGGAGTCAGAAATACCTGAGTTCAAATCTGGCCTCAGACACTTAATAATTACCTAGCTGTGTGGCCTTGGGCAATCCACTTAACCCCACTGCCTTGAAAAATCTAAAAAAAAGTTATTATGAAAATAGAAACAAATGATCCTTTTCTTCCATATTATAATGAACATTATGGGAGTAAGTGGGGAAAATCATTACCTACAATATATCAGAGTAGCTTTTCTACCTACCTACTGGAACAAAAGCAGTAGTGAAAATCTAGAGAGAAGAGAATATTCAGGAGAAGAGAGTGTTCAAGAGTATCAAAGGCTAGAAAGATAAGGTTGTGAACTAAAAAAATGACAAATATAGGAAAATAATTTAATACATTATTTTAATAGTTTTTGAAATAAAAATTTATAATCAACTGATTAATTAGCATTTATTACAAACTGATTATGTCAGATGGGGTGTAGGGTGTGTTCAAGGAAGACTAGTACCTTGGTGTGAGGTCTACTGAACCCTTTTCAGCACTGCTTTCCTCTTTTGATGTCCACCTGAGCTACCTAATTCTCTCCTGTGGCTCCAAGAAGCTGCACAGTGATCACATCCCAGTAAACTATTTTGGCAAGCAGGCTAAACCAGGTTGAGAGTAACTTAGAGAGTCTCAAACTCATCAGTGAGTTGTGTGTGGGGGTCTACCTTAAGCATGTGACAGCTTCCACTGGTGGAATAGGTGGAGGAGAACAATTTGTTTCAAAGACCATGAACCAGTTGAAGCAGGTGCTGTGGAGTACTTAGAGCCTGGTTAGACATAGAAGATACTAAGGTCATCCACTGCATCTAGAGCCATCACCATTTGTCTTGACTCTGTCTTGCTATGCTGGATCATAATGACTTTGGAAGAGAGTAGGGCTGTTGATTTTGTGCAGCTCTACCTCAATTAAGCCAAATTTACTCATGGAACAAAAGACATCATTCATAACCATTCCTCAAAGTCCTCTGGCAGCAGGCAAGTGATGAAGCAGCAGTTGCAGATACACTGGAAGCTGAGGTCACAACCCAAACTATAGGGTCATTTCCCCACTGAAAATAGCAGTGGGATTCCACATCCCCCTAGGTGACTGGTAGGGAATCCCACAGTGCAGTTGAGACACAAAAATATCTACAGGAACTTCTTCATAGAATATTCCACTCATCAATGGTACGTGGAATGTATGCACACTCACAGAATATGTGCACACAATAAAACTTCCTGGATGCACCCTTATAGAAAACAGTGGCAACTATTAGATTATGTGGTTGTAAGGAGAAGAGACAGACAGGATGTGAGAGTGACAAGGCACAAGATCCAATAAATCTGAAAAACAAACAGCTCTTGTTGCAAAAGAACTCAGCAGGTATGGTATTCAAATAGTAGCCTGAGTGAAACAAGGCTGGCAAATGAAAGCCAGCTGACTAAAGTCAGAGATATACATTTTTCTGGAGTGACCGCAGGGAAGGGGAATGATGTGGAGCTGGGATAGGTTTTACAATCAAAGCTAATCTAGACAACACTCTTGGATGCTTACCAACAGGAGAGAACAAAAGGCTCAGGAAGATGAGATTGCCATTTCCAGGAAAACATCATGCCACTATCATGAGTGCTTATGCTCCCACCATGAAGTTAAACACTCATAAAGTTAAAGAAAAATTTTATGAAGTCTTGGAGACCTTATCATCAACGAACACAGGAAGATAAGCCTATAATTCTGGGTGACTTTAATGCTAGAGTAAACTCAGATTCCAGACATGTCAGGGAACTCTTGAGAGGAATGGATTTGGAAACAGCCACAGCAATGCTCATCTTCTACTGAAGATTTGCTCATCTCAAGACCTTCTCATCACAAACACTGCCTTCCATTTACCTAAATACAATAAAACTTCATGGATGCACTCTTGTAGCAAACAGTGGCAACTATTAGATTATGTGATTGTAAGAAGAGACAGACAGGATGTGAGAGTGACAAAGTTAATGTGTAATCACAGACTCATCCTCTCTAAACTAAATATTCACATTCAACCAAAGGGCTAGCCCCAAGAAAAAATGAATACTAGAATAATTGACATTAGTCAAGAGGTTAGAATATCTCTCTGAGAGGGAACAGTTTGTTGCCGAATTGGAGGGAAAACTGAATCAATACACAGTTGACAACAGTGGAGCAGAAAAAGTGCGGGCAGTTTTCAGAGAGTTGGTATACAGCACTGCATTTGCTCATCTGGGCCAGAACACTCACAAACACCAAAACTGGTTTGATGAAAATGATGGGGAAATACAGAAACTGCTAAATGAAAAACAAGAACTCTACAGGATTTACCAGCAGGATAGTTCATCCATTTCTAAGAAGGCAGCATTTAATTCCATCTAAAGTAAAGTACAAACAGAACTTAGACACAGGATTCTTGGCTCAGTAAGACAGCAATAATGCAGACAGCAATGAACCAAAATGCTTTTATAATTCCCTGAAAGTTATTCATGGACCAAAGACCTACATCTCAACTACTAAGTGCTGCTGGATCTACACTGATTAACAATAGGGACATGATCCTAGGGAGATGGACTGAACACTTCCACAATGTTTTTTAGCAGAACATCATCAATCAGTGCAGAAGCCATTGACCATTTACCTCAAGTTGAAGTTGATCCATCCCCAGCTGAAGTTCCAACTGAAGAAGAGGTTTTGAATGATACTAGGCTCCTTTCAAGTGGCAAAGCATCTGGTGCTGATTCTATTCCAGTTGAGGTCTACAAGGTGGAGGGTCTCACTCATTCAAAAGTTGACTGAAATTTTTCAGGTTAAATGGCATGAAGAGGTTATCCCCCAAGAATTCAAGGATGCCTCCATCATCCATTTCTATTAAGTAAAGGGAATAGATTGTTCCGTGACCATCATAGGAGTATTTCCCTTTTAGTTATTGCTAAGTAAGATTCTTGCCAGAGTCCTTCTTAATAGGCTAATCCTTCACTGGGAAGATAATCACTTCCCTGAGAACCAGTGTAGTTTCAGAAAGGGTTGAGGAGCAGTCAATATGGTGTTTGCTGCCAGACAACTCCAGGAAGAATTCCAGGAATGGAACAGAGGTCTGTATACAACATTTTTAGATCTGACCAAGGCCTTTGATACCATCAGTCATGAGGGTTTATGGAAAATTATGTCAAAATTTGGTTGCTTAGAGAAGTTCATCAGTATTGTATGTCAGTTCCATGACAGCATGCATGCCCAGGGTCTGGATAATGGATGGTGCTCTAGAGATTTTCCAGTCACCAATGGAGTGAAACAAGGACATATACCTGCTCTGGTGCTTTTTAGTATGATGTTTTCAGCAATGTTATCAAACACCTTCACTGAGAATGAATACGGTCTCAAGGTCAGCTACTACACTGATGGCAAATTCTTCAACTTAAAAATACTACAAGCCAAGACCAAAGTGGAGGGAGTGTTGGTGCATGATCTTCTATATGTAGATGATTGTGCACTCAATACAGCCTCTGAAGCTGAGATGCAACAAAGAATCAATTGTGCTAATTCTGTTCTAACAATTAACACCAAGGAAACACTGGTGCTCCATCAGCCAGCACCACACCATCCATATGTACAACCATTGACTTCAGCAAATGGAGAAGTGTTGAGGGCTGTGGACAAGTTCACTTACCTTGGCAATGTCCTTTACAGGAAGGTACCAATTGACAATGAGGTTAACACTTTCATTGCCAGAACTAGCTCAGTATTTGGGAGGCTCCGAAAGAAAGTGTGGGAGAGAAGAGATATTAGACTGAACCAAACTGAAGGTCTACAGAGCCATTGTGCCAATCTCATTACTATATGCTTGTGAAATCTGGATAGTCTACTGGGGCCATGTCAGGAAACTTAATGACTTCCATTTCAATTGTCGCAGGAAGATTCTGAACATCTCCTGGCAGTAGAAGATATCAGACACTGAGGTCCTTTCTTGGGCCAAACTGCCTAGCAATCCAACATTACTACAGAGAATGCAACTACAGTGGTCTGGACATGTTGTTAGAATGCCAGACATACTTGTCCAAAAAACTACTTTATGGAGAACACACGCACAGGGTAAGCATTCACAAGGGGGTCAGGAGAAGCAATACTGAGATACCTGAAGGTATCATTAAAGAACTTTAGAATTGATTGTACAACACGGGAGACACTGGTACAGGACTACCCAGCTAGACATGCCCTCATAAATGGAGGTGCTGCACTCTAAGGAAGGCACAATTGAAGCAGTTCAAAGGAAACATGACATACATAAGTTTAGCTTATCCACCCCAGGTGTTCACATGGACTTTTTGTGCCCAACTTGTGGTAAAAGATTCTGAGCTCATATTGGGTCGATTAGCCACAGTTGGACAAAGTGTAATTTGTTTCAATATAGTGACGTCATTTTGGTCTTCTTCCACAATGAAGGACAAGAACCAACCATTATTTGTCAGATATTGTGCTAAGTTCTGAGGGGTGCAAAAAGAGGAAAAAGAAATGCAAAATATTGCAATGGAACCTAATGAGACTAAAATAGTTATAAAAATATATATATATATATTTAAAATATATTTATTAAAATATATTTTTTAAAATATAAGAATATATATTTAAAAATATAAAAAAATGTTTCTTAGACCACAGGCTAAGAATGCCAGGTATAGAGGCAGTGGATAGAGCACTAGCCCTGGAGTCAGAAGTACCTGAGTTCAAATCTGGCCTCAGATATTTAATAAGTACCTAGCTGTGTGACGTTAGGCATGCCACTTAACCCCATTACCTTGCCAAAAAACCTAAAAAATAAAAAGAGTTAGAAAGGGAAATTCCATTCAAAAAAACTAGAGAAGCTATAAAACACTTGGGAGTACATCTCCCAAGATTCAGTTAGGAACTTTATGAATCTAATTATAAAATATTCTTTGCAGGAATAAAGATGGATCTAAATAATTGAAGAAACATTAATTGCTCATAGATGGGTTTAGTCACTACTATAGTAAAAGTGACAACATTACCTAGATTAATTTACTCATTCAGTGCTATACCAATCAAGCTCCCAAAGGAACATTTGTAGAACTCAAAAAAATAATAACAGAATTCTTATGGAGGGAAAAAAAATCAAGAATCAAGGGCAAAAATGAAAATATAGGAAAAAATGGGCTCTGTCCATATCAGTTCTCAAACCGTATTAAAAACAGTAATCATTAAAATGATTTGAAACTAGTTTTTTTTTTAAAAAGAGGATGACCAGATTAGGTTCTCAACATATCGATTATTCCAAACACATGGGGAAGGATTCATTATCCTTCTGGGAATGATGGGGGGGGGGGGGTAAAAATGGGATTTCAGCCAGCAGAAATTATATTTAGGCCAACATTTATACTATATGTCAAGTTCCAAATGCATATATGATTTAGATATAAAAGGTTTTATCATTGCATCATAAACAAATTAGAAATGTGTAAGGAAGAAGTTACCTTTCAGAACTATGGATAGGGGAAACATGTATATGGATAGAGTAGGAAGTGATCACTGAAGGTAAAATGTAAAATTATGATTGCATAAGATTCTAAAATTTTGCACAAAGAAATCTAATTAAGTAAAAATTATAAGGAAACAGGAAATTGGGGAAAATTCTTTATAACATTTTTCTGATAAAGTTCTCATTTCCAGCATAAAGAAGTTTATGAAAGTTTATCAGATAAAACATTATTCCACAATAAATGGTCAAAGGATGTTGACTATTTAGTGAGTTAAATAATTTAGTTTTCAAAGGAAGAAATCTATGCTATCAATAATCATATAAAATATTATATATCACCAAAAATTAGAGAAATGTAAATTACAGCAACTTTGAGATTCTACCTTACACCAATTAAATTTTAAAGATGACCTGTGGGTACACATATTCTAACAGCCATGGCACTAATCATCTCCAAGTATTCCGCCACCTGGACAATCTCAGGCGCTGGCAAGCCACCCTTACAGATAAAGGTGTACTGGAGTCCTTGGGAGCTGGAGTCCTTGGGAGCTGGTGTCCTTGGGAACTGGACATTCTGCCCCACTGACCAAGGGCGCTAGACACAGCTGTGCCTTATCACCTCCCTAACATACCCCACTATCCTGTAATGCAAGATGCTGCACATACACCCCGCTTTTATCCCTCAACTTCCAATTACCTCATTATTCTTTGTTCTACCCCAGAAAACCTAACAGAATATATGTAATAGCTAAACAGTAATAAAATTGAGCTGGAGGCATAAGGTAGTAGTGGCTTGATTCCTTATTCTCAGCTCCCCTCTGGGAGGGAGGTCACTGCTGTGGGCCCCAAGGAAGCAAGCCACAACAATGACTAAAAAAAAGAAAACTGAGAAATAGAAGAAGGGTAGGGGAAAATAGGGCAAACTGGTATACTTTTGGTGGAACTATGAATTGGTCTAGTCAGTTCAAAAAGAATTTTGGATTTATGTCCAGAAAAATTTTCTAACTTTGAATGACCTTTGAGCCTGCTTTACCACTATTGTTGAAGGAGAATTATCTGTCTAGTTTTTTAATATTAAGAAAATATTTGGGCCGGCCAAGATGGCGGAGAGAAGACATGCACAGTTCTAAAGTCTCCTGATCTCTTCCCCATCTATCACATGAAACAAACCTCTTAAAAGAAATCCGACCCGCAAAACCCAGAAAGAAAAGCCAGGAGAAAGAACATCTACCTCAGGATTTGTCTCCTAGCAGCTTTAGCCCAATTCGGGCAGGTGAGTCTGGGCTCAGAGCTAGGATCAGCCCCAGATCAGCCAGATTAACAGCTGAATTGGAACCGGGAGTCTGAGGGCTAGAGAGCCGGACCTGTTGGATCAGAAGTGGGGCTGGATGAAAGACGCTTGGGTCCGCAGGGAAGCAGAGGCACTGGTGTTGGTGCTGTCCCCCTGGAGCTTGGGGACCAGGCTGGGGGGAGAGTTCTGGTGCAGGAGAGCTGCGGACACCATCCCTGGGCTCCTCGCGTCTGAGAAACTCTTGAGTCCACGCCTCCATTGCTCAGAGGCCTCTTCCCAAACAAACAAATGCAAACTAATTCTGCCTTAGGCCCAGGTGTGTGAGCAGAAGAACCAGCCCAGCTGAGGAATGACCTCAGGCCAGGGTAAAGCCCACCTTTGATTGAAGGCAAAAGAATACAATAGCTCCAACTCCTCCCTTCGGGCAAAGGGAGAAGACCTCTCAACCAAGGTCACAGACACTCCAGAGAAAGCAACCAGCACCTCCTACTGGTCAGCCAGAGAAACTTCCCTCTGGTAAAGCCTTTAGCGATCCCAAGCCCAGGTGAACCAGCCCCCCCCCCCAACTCAAGGTCTTAGCATAATGAAGAAGGGTCAGCGGAAAGGTGGATCCATAGAAAAATTCCTGGAAGGAAAAGACCCCAACTCAGAGAGACTTGGAACCTCTGAGGAGAATACAATCTGGTCTCCAGAACAGAAAAGCTTTCTTGAAGAAATAAGGAAGGAGCTTAAAAATTTGGGAGAGACAATTAATACCTTTCAACAAGAAAACAAAACCTTAGAAAGTACATTTGGACAAACACAAAAGGAGAATAAATCTCTCAGATAATCAATTGGACAATTACAAAATGAGAATAATTCTCTCAGATCCTCAAATGAACAGATGCAAAAAGAAATTAATTCTCTCAAAACCTCATTTGGTCAAATGGAAAGCTCTTTCAAAAGTAGAACTGACCAATTGGAAAAGGAGTTGCAAAAGGTTAATGAAGAAAACTCCTCCTCCCAAAAAAGAATGGAGTCTACAGAAACTAATGACTCCATGAGACAGCAAGAGTCAGTTAAACAAAATAAAAAAATAGAAAAAATAGAAGCAAATGTAAAATACCTCATCAACAAAACCACTGACCTTGAGAATAGATCGAGGAGGGGCAACCTGAAAAGTATAAGACTTCCTGAAAACATTGAAGAGAAAAAAAAAAAGCCTGGACTTAATATTACAGGATCTACTGATGGAAAACTGCCCTGATATTATGGAATCGGAGGGCAAAGTAGTTATTGAAAGAGTACATCGATCCCCACTAGAAAAAGATCCTAAAATGAAAACACCAAGGAATGTTGTGGCCAAACTCCAGAACTATCAGATAAAAGAGAAAATCCTGCAAGCAGCCAGAAAGAAACAATTTAAATATCAAGGAGCCACAGTAAGGATCATGCAGGACCTGGCTGCATCAGCTTTAAGGGATCGAAGGGCCTGGAATGAAATATTTCGAAGAGCACGGGAGCTTGGAATGCAGCCAAGAATCTACTTTCCTGCAAAGCTGAGCCTTCTCTTCCAGGGAAAAAGATGGACATTTAACGAAATGGAAGAATTCCAAAAATTTCTGATGAAAAGACCAAAGCTAAACAGAAAATTTGGACATTAAATAGGAGGTTCAAGAGACACATGAAAAGGTTAAAAAAAAAAGGAGGGGGCAGTAAAAGGAAAAAAAAATGTAATCCAGTAAGTTGAAACTGGCTATATCCCAGCATGGGGGGAAGAAAAGATTCTCATAAACCTTGAGAAATGTAACTCTAACAGAGAGAATACACCTAGCCAGAAATGATGGACAATTCATGACCTATCCATGAGACTACTATTTAATGGGATGTAACTGGCTTTAACCCACTTGGGAGAAAGACTCTAATAACTCTCAGGAATTTTGACTCTATTAGATAGAATATACAGAACTAGAAGGGGCAGACACTCAGAATTTTCTGTGACTTAGATAGAATGATCTAAAAAAAAACACTACCTCCCTAAAATGGGGGAACAGGAAAGAGACAGGAGGAGGGAGGGGATTGAATGGGGTAAATCTCATTACACTAAGAGGTATAAAAAAAACCCTATGGTAATAGTAGGGAAGAAGGGAGCAGAGGAGAAACACCTGAATCTTCTTCTCATCAGACGTGGCTTAAAGTCAACCTACACATACTCAGTTAACTTATAAAACATCTAACCTTTCAAGTATTAAAAGGGGAAAAGGGGAGGGGGGGACAGAGAAAGGGAAGGGGAGTGGGGGAAATAAGGGGAAATAACAAAAGGAAGGGAAGGGAAAGGGGGAAATAAAGGGGAGGGTGTGATATAGGAGGGCAAACACACTGAAGGGGGTGGTTTTCAGAAACAAAGGACTGGGGAATATGGATAAAAGGGGGGAAAGGGGGAAAAACACAGAAGGAAGATAGCACGGAGGGCAATAAAGAATTAGTAATCATAACTTTGAATGTGAATGGGATGAACTCTCCCTTAAAACGTAAGCAAATAGCAGAGTGGATTAAAAATCAGAATCGTACAATATGCTGCTTACAAGAAACTCATTTGAAGCAGAGAGATACATATAGAGTAAAGGTAAAAGGTTGGAGCAAAATACATTTTGCTTCAGCTGAAGTAAAAAAAGCAGGGGTAGCAATCCTTATCTCAGACAAAGCAGCAGAAAAAATAGATAGCATTAAAAGAGATAAGGAAGGAAACTTTATCCTCCTAAAGGGTACCATAGACAAAAAAGTCATTTCAATATTGAATATATATGCACCCAGTGGGACAGCACCCAAATTCTTAGAGGAGAAGCTGAAAGAACTACAGGAAGACATAGACAGCAAAACTCTACTAGTGGGAGACCTCAACCTCCCACTCTCAGATCTAGATAAATCAAATCATAAAACAAACAAGAAAGAAATTAGGGAGGTAAATAGATTGTTAGAAAAATTAGATATGGTAGACTTATGGAGGAAACTGAATGGGGATAGAAAGGAATATACCTTTTTCTCTGCAGTACATGGAACTTATACAAAAATTGACCATGTACTAGGACATAAAAACCTAATGATCAACTGCAGAAAGGCAGAAATAGTGAATACATCTTTCTCAGATCACAATGCAATAAAAGTTATATGCAATACTGGGCCAAGGAGATATAGACCCAGAACAAATTGGAAACTAAATAACCTCATTTTAAAAAAATGAGTGGACCAAAAAAACAAATTATAGAAAGAATTAACCATTTTATCATAGATAATGATAATAATGAAACAACATACCAAAACCTATGGGATTCATTCAAAGTGACTCTCAGGGGATATATTATAGCTCTAAATACTTATATGAAAAATTGGAGAAAGAGAAAATCAATGAACTAAACATGCAACTAAAAAAATTAGAGAAAGAACAAATCAAAAATCCCCAATTAAATACCAAATTAGAAATTCTAAAAATTAAAGGAGAAATTAATAAAATTGAAAGCAAAAAACCATTGAATTAATAAATAAAACAAAAAAGTTGGCATTATGAAAAAAAACCAATAAAATTGATAAACCTCTGGTCAATTTGATTAAAAAAAGAAAGAAGAAAACCAAATTGCTAGTATCATAAATGAAAAAGATGAACTCACCACCAATGAGGAGGAAATTAAATCAATAATTCGAAATTATTTTGCCCAACTCTATGCTGATAAATTTGATAATCTAAGTGAAATGGATGAATATTTACAAAAATATAAGTTGCCCAGGTTAAATGAAGAAGAGATTAAATACCTAAACAACCCTATCTCAGAAAAAGAAATTCAACAAGCCATTACTGAACTCCCTAAAAAAAATCTTCAGGGCCTGATGGATTCACAAGTGAATTCTACCAAACATTTAAGGAACAATTGGTTCCAATCCTATATAAACTCTTTGGAAAAATATGGAAAGATGGAACTCTGCCTAACTCTTTCTATGAAACCAATATGGTACTGTTACCTAAACCAGGAAGAGTTAAAACAGAGAAAGAAAATTATAGACCTATTTTCCTGATGAATATAGATGCAAAAATCCTAAATAAAATCTTAGCAAAACAATTACAACAAGTCATCACTAGGATAATCCATTATGGTCAAGTAGGATTTATTCCAGGAATGCAGGGTTGGTTCAGTATTAGGAAAACTGTTAGTATACTCAATTATATCAACAACAAACTTATCAGAAATCATATAATCATATCAATAGATGCTGAAAAATCTTTTGACAAAATACAGCATCCATTCCTATTAAAAACACTAGAGAGGGTAGGAATAAATGGACTGTTCCTTAAAATAATTAGTAGTATCTATCTGAAACCATCAACAAGCATTATATTCAATGGGGAGAGGCTAGAGGCATTCCCAATAAGATCAGGGGTGAAACAAGGGTGCCCATTATCACCACTACTATTCAATATTGTATTAGAAATGTTAGCATCAGCAATTAGAGAAGGAAAAGAAATTAAAGGAATTAGAATTGGGAAGGAAGAGACAAAACTCTTACTCTTTGCAGATGACATGATGGTCTACATAGAAAATCCCAAGAAATCATGTAAAAAACTACTGGAAACAATTAGCAATTTTAGAAAAGTTGCAGGTTATAAAATAAACCCTCATAGATCCTCTACTTTTCTATATATGTGTAGCAAGAAACAGCAGGAAGAGATAGAAAGAGAAATCCCATTCACAGTAACCTCAGACAATATAAAATATTTGGGAATCTATTTGCCAAGACAGACTCAGAATCTTTTTGAAAACAATTATAAAACACTTTTCACACAAATTAAATTAGATTTAAATAACTGGGCAAATGTCAACTGCTCATGGATAGGTAGAGCTAATATAATAAAAATGACAATTCTACCAAAACTAAACTATCTGTTTAGTGCCCTACCAATCAAAATTCCAAAAAATTACTTTAATGAGTTAGAAAAAATTGTAAGAAAAAATGAAAATATTTGTGCCTGTTTGATATTTTCTCAGGTCTTTCTCTGTAGCATAAACCCCAATTAGATGCAAATGACCTCCAATTGTTCAATGTTAATTTCATTGTTAAATGTAAGATAAGAGCAACTCAGTTCATCCTTGGACCCCTCCTCCAGCTTCCTGCTCTCAGTCTTCCAAATGGGTACTTGACCCCAGTCACATAGAGAGGGTAGGATCTTTCTTTAACCCACTTCTCCCTGACACTTCCTTGCACAGGAAAAGTCTAATCCATTCATTTCCAGATTAGATTCACTCACTCCAGTCTAAGTCTAGCCATTTTTTATGGCTATTTTCTTTTCTCTCTTTCTCTCAAGCATTCTCACCTAGGCCTTTGTTTTTCAGCTTGTCCTTATGTAATTTATAATCTTTCCAGAAAAAAGTTTAAGTTATGAAAGAAGACCTGTAATGAACTTTGCAGACTTGTGAAACAAAGAATCTGAGCTGAAATAAAAAAATAATAACAAAAAGAATCTCTCCAGAGTCATCAGTGAGTTCTAATGAAGAACCACCTAAATTTCCTATCATTACTATTAGGCCTCTACCTCTAAGAGATCATAAAAAAGAAAAAAAGGACTTATATGTACAAAAAATGTTAAGGAGCTGTTTTTGTGGTTTCTCAAAATTGTAAAGTAAGAGAGGCGTTCCAATTGGGGAATTAATAAAACACATCATAGTAGGTGAATGTCACAGAATTCTTTCACAAGAAAGGACCAAAAAAGGAATTTTAAAGGAAATTGATAAGATCTTTACAAATTAATACAGAGAGAAGTGAGCAGAACAAATTACACAATGATAACAACATTACAGAGTAGCACAACTTTGAAAAACCTTAGAATTTGGAACAATGCTATGATAAATTTTGAATCTGAAAAAAAGGAAGGTAAAACAGTCTTTAGCTCCTAAAAGAGAGGGGAACTAGGGGCGGCTAGGTGGCACAGTAGGGGCGGCTAGGTGGTGCAGTGAATAGAGCACCAGCCTTGGAGTCAGGAGTACCTGGGTTCAAATCCAACCTCAGACACTTGATAATTACCTAGCTGTGTGGCCTTGGGCAAGCCACTTAACCCCATTGCCTTGAAAAATCTTAAAAAAAAAAAAGAGAGGGGAACTTTAAATTCAGAATAAGACATTCTTTTGTATATGGCTAATGTGGGAATTTGTTTTGTTAAATTATGTAAATATGTATTGAGGGATGTGTTTTTTTATTTTTTAAAAAATTTGGGGGGTGGCTAGGTGGCACAGTGGATAAAGCACCGGCCCTAGAGTCAGGAGTACCTGGGTTCAAATCTGGTCCCAAACATTTAATAATTACCTAGCTGTGTGGCCTTGGGCAAGCCACTTAATCCCATTTGCCTTGTAAAAACCTAAAAATAAAAATTTTGTTCAGTGGGAGAGAATCAAGATAAAAATATTCTTTATTTGAAAAATTAAAAAGAAAGAAAAGGAAGGTTATGTTTCCCTAAAAGAGTGCATATTTTTAATACAATTGATTGCAGTTTACACAACTGTATTCTCAAAAGTCTTGTGCAAACTGGGATTTCATAAACTGAATAATTTCTTAAATTCACTATAGAAATTCTATAAATACTGACTGATTTAATTGAGGGAGTCCTGAAGCAAGGACATGAAAGCCCTGGGTTCAGATTTTGATTCTGATACTCAACTAATTGGGCAAATCACTTATCCACTCCATTATATGCAGGGGTATGCTGGAGCCAGCTCAAACCAACTCTCAAACTGATAATTAAGTTTTCAATATGAGCATTTAGATCTCTGATATGAATAAATGCTACAAATCAGGGCTCCATTTATTGTTTTCTTGTTAAGGGAGAAATACTTCCTTTCTGACAGGTTCATGTGTTGAGTAACTTGCCAAATATATTTTTACTACAAGGCAGAAATTATCATGATAAAAATCATAGGTTCAGGCCTCAGAGAAAACCTGAATCCCTATTAAGAGTCTCACAAGTCCTCATAGTCAAAATTATATCAGAGTAATAAGAAAACTCTTGCAATTTTGTTTATTCCTCTTAGGTCATAAAAGTTTAAAAGAAGATAGATTCAAAATCTCAATGTCACAAAAATTGAACAAATTGAGTTAAAGTCTTAATTTCCATACATACCTTAAGGAAATAAACTTCATCAAACAAACTCTATTATAGTAGACCAAATCAAGTTAAAGATTAAACTACATTCAGAAGATTGACTCTGGCTGCTTATCTAAGGAATGTTTAAGTTGCTAGGTAAATTTTTCCATCCCATAGGACAGGTTTTTGATTAGGTGGAGTTAATATTATGATAATATTTAGCTAACCAAAAGCTGGTAGGAGGAATGAAAGGTAATAAGAAATTTCCTCCCCCCACCCCACCCGCCCCCGAAGCAAAACATCTTTGAAATCATCAAATGCTACAAATCAGGGCTCAATTATTGTCTTTTTGGTCGTCTAGACTCAAGAATGTGATGTAGAAAACTGTCAGTTTTGAAGATTAAAATTCAAAGAGTGTCTGGGAATATACATACTCTCTTCATAAACATGCCCCTGCTCTTCTCTATACTGATTTACTAGTCCTCAGTACAAAGACCACAATTTGTCAAACTAAAAATGGAGACACATGGTCTGACAAGGGATTCATAATAGATTTCAGACTTGAAGGCATATTAAAGATCATCTAATTTGCCCTCTTCATTTTGCAGATGAGGGAACCTAGGTGGAGGGAGGTTGACTTGCTCAAGGTTAATTCAAAATGGGGTAGAAATATAATGAAGACAGCAGATCTTAGAATCAAGATTCTGACCTCTGACAAACTGTATGATAGGATCCTGAGCAATTCAGTGCCTCAGGCTACTCTTTTTTTCTTCTTAGGCAATGAATGTTAAATGACTTGACTAGGATCACAAGCTAGTAAGTGTCTGAGGCAATATTTGAACTCAGGTCCACCTGATTCCAGGACCAGTTGCTCTATCCATTGCTCTACCTAACTGCCATTCTCAAAACAACTTTTTTTAAAAAAAACTTGTCATTTATTTTATTTTTTCCAATTGCTTGTAAAGGTAGTTTTCAACATTCATACTTTTGCAAACTTTTGAGTTTCACATTTTTCTACCATTCCCTTCCCCAAGGCAGAGAACAATCAGATATAAATAGTATCAAGCAACTCTGCAGGTGGACCACTGTGGATACAAATAAGAAGTATCCCTACCCTTGAGGAGTGTACCATCTAGTTAGAGGAAACACAATATACTTATTTACATATACATTTACAAGTTAATATACAGTTAACTGGGAGGTGGGGGGGTCAGGGTCTAAATTCCAATCTTGTCTATTGACTGGGGAATTGATAAACCCATCATGGTAGGCAATAGAATTATTTCATAAATGGCAAAAAATAGACAATTTCAAAGGAAACTGGTAAGACCCTTATGAGCTGTGCATATATATATATATATGCATATGCATATATATATATATATATATGTATATATATATGGTGAATTAAACAAAACTAGGAGAACTACCACTAATTAACTGTTGACTTTGAGCAAGACATACAGTTTCCTTATCTGTAAAATGAGAAGATGAAATTAGATGATGATCATGGTGTATTGTAAAGCTCCCTAAACCTAAAGATCATCAGGGCTTAAATTCTTGTTCTGCTTTTGGGCAGGTCACAATACCTCTGGATTTAAACTGCCCTATATATACATACATTTGTATTCATATATACACACAGATGCACATTTATACATGCATACATATATATCTTTTCACCATCAAAATGTAATCTCTTTGAAGTCAGGGATGGGTTCATTTTTGCATTATATCCTCAGTGACTGATACATAGAAACTGCTTAAGAATGATTATTAATTTTTTTACAAGGTAATGGGATTAAGTGACTTGCCGAAGGTTACACAGCTAATTATTAACTGTCTGAAGCTGGATTTTGAGTGGAATATCCCCTCTTAAGAGTTAACATTCCTAGTGAAGTCCTCTCAGGGTTAAAAATCGTTAAAACAAAGACTATTACTCTTAGACTATTCTTAGAAGAGGGACAGAGGCCTTGCATTCCCAGTCAGACACCCTCTTGATTCTGCTAGGGTGTGAAACAGTGGATTATTTCCAGAAAGACCTTGCATTGATTCTGTTAGGGAGGGACATAGTGGAATACTTACAGAGAAGAGACCTTGCAGTCTTAGTTAGTCACCTATTTGATAATAGATTGTGAGAACAGTAGCCTGTCTTCTCTTGTTTGATAAGTACTAAATTAAAGAGATAGTTGAGTTCCTTAGAAGACCTTGCATACTCAAACATTAATTCATTTAACAGAAGGTCATTAGAAATCTTCTGATACCCTTGCCATCTAGATGGTGAGGTAATATTTTTATGAAAACCTTTTATTCTTTTCTTTGTTGCTGGGTAGATTTTTCTCATAAAGATTGTAACTCTGAAAACTTTAACCAATCAGATTGGAAGAGAGGGGGTTAGGGAGGGGGGAATCATGCTAGGCCATATAATCTTGCTTGACTGTCACCTCAGGGCAGCTCCTTGATCTTCAGTACCTTTGTGAGACTTAGAGTATGCCCTTTTTTAGAGAAAAGCCAAAATAAACTTTCCTTTTGCTCAGAGGAGTCTCTATTTTTTTCTTTTTCTTTCTTTCTTTCTTTCTTTCTTTCTTTCTTTCTTTCTTTCTTTCTTTCTTTCTTTCTTTCTTTCTTTCTTTCTTTCTTTCTTTCTCTCTTTCTCTCTCTTTCTTTCTCTCCTTCCTTCTCTCCTTCCTTCCTTCCTTCTTCCTTCCTTCCTTCCTTCCTTCCTTCCTTCCTTCCTTCCTTCCTTCCTTCCTTCTTTCTCTCTCTCTCTCTCTCTCTCTCTTCTTTCTTTCTTTCTTTCTTTCTTTCTCTTTCTTTTTTCTTTCTTTCTTTTCTTTCTCTCTTTTTCTTTCTTTCTTTCTTTCTTCTTCTTTCTTTCTTTCTTTTTTCTTTCTTTCTTTCTCTCTTTCCTCTTCTTCTCTCTTTCTCTCTTTCTTTCTTTCTTTCTTTCTTTCTTTCTTTCTTTCTTTCTTTCTTTCTTTCTTTCTTTCTTTCTTTCTTGGCTTTTGCAAGGCAATGGGGTTAAGTGGCTTGCCCAAGGCCACACAGCTAAGTAATTATTAAGTGTCTGAGGCTGGATTTGAACTCAGGTACTCTTGATTTCAGGGCCAGTGCCACCTCACTGCCCCTTAACAAATTATTATTGATTGATTGTTGAGTTTGTTGACCACCACCAAAAATGAAAAAATTCAGTGTTTGAGGGGAAGTAGATAAATAGATATGTATTTCATTGAATGCTGTGAAATGTTCCAACCATGCTGGAAAGTCATATGGAATTATGTTAAATAACATTGTTAATTAATAAGCTATAATATTATGTGGGACAACTAGATGGCCTAATGGATAGAATGCTGGTCCTATACTTAGGAATATCTGAATTTAAATTTGACCTCAGAAACTTACCATATTTCACCATGTATAAGACACACCCTCTTTTGAAAAATTTGGGGTCTAAAAACTGGGAACATCTTATACAGTGACTGCAAATTATTTTTACTTGCATTTTCCGCTTTTTCACACTTGTCTTTGTGCTCATTATTTTTTATTTGTTAACAGTATAATGTTATGTTTTGCCATGTTCTGCCCAGAAATGGCTCAGAAAAGACTTTTGTCCAGTGTTGAACTCAAGTTAAAAGTGATCCATTTTGCAAAAGTGAAGGGAAATTGTACTGCTGAACATCATTTTGGTCCTCATCCAACTGAGAAAACAATTTGAGAATGGCTACAGGATGAAAATGCCCTGGCAGAAGAAGGCCATGAGAGGCAAGTCAGCAAATGACCTGATGTAGAGAGGGAATTGAAGAGATGGATTGAAGAGTAAAGGGCCATTGAAATTCCTGTGTCCACAAAGATGGTTCAACAGGAGGCCAGAAGAATTGCTGATGAAAAAGAAATTAATGATTTCAAAAAAGGACACAATTGGTGCTTCAGGTTCATGAAACAGAATAAACTAAGCATGCATCCACACACTGGACTTGCCCAGGGAGTGCATGTGGTCAACCACAGACAAGAGCACAGGCAGGAGAGCAGGCAGAGCCTCTCCTAAGACAGTGATTTCTCATCAAACCCAGATGAAGACTAGTTAATCAGTGAAAGTTTTGACAGTGATGAATTTTATGATGAATAAAATTTGAGTTCAATAACTTTGTGGAATACATTTTTTTTTCAAATTTCAGGCCCTAAAATTAAGGAGTATCTTATACATGGGGAAATACAGTAACTGTTGACCCCGGAGAAGGAAATGGTGAACCATTCCAGTATCTTCGCCAAGAATACCTCATGGACAGTATGGTCTATGGGGTCATGAAGAGTCAGACACAACTAAACTGCTGAACAACTAACTGTCTTCAAGTGAAATATTGTGGATATTCAGACAACCACATTTGGTAACAAATATCTCTTTCCTTGTTTTGAGTTTCCCTCAAGAGTTTGTATGTTCTCTCTAGTGGTTTAAATTCACTTTGGTAAATTAATGCCCCTCTGCCTAAAACTCTCCTCTGTTTAGAATTCTTGAGCTGGTTTAGTAGTAACATCTAAATGTTCCTTCAATGTGTTTGTGACATCCAGAGGGAGTCAGCAACCTCTTTATCTCCCCTGTGCCTCTATGCAGATTGAAATATTTCTGTCTTGAGACCTAAACTTTCCCCAAAGAATCTCTAACCACATGAATCACAAGTAAGTCAAGTAGAGTGGGTGGTGGGGGGACCAATTCATTGACTATAAAGTAGCCTATACTTGGCATTATTAAGAAAAAGAAATTGACTTTTTTTTGCTTTAAGTCCTTTCTTCCTTTGGAAATGAGGAAAGGTAGAACTTGGAGCAGTTGTTCAGGAAATGGGACTGACTTTTATGTTCTAACCAGGGTAGAGTTGGGAAAGCATTTATCTCTGAGAAGATGCTTGGATTAACTCATTCTTGTTATTTCAGTCATGACTGCACATGCCCAAACCAGCCACACCCTTAAGCAAGGATGAAGCAGTGGGTCACTCAGGATAGAGTGATGGGTCTGGAGTCAGGGATACTGAAGTTCAAATCCTGTCTCAGACACTTACTACTGGTACAATCCTCAGCAAGACACACCCTCCATTTGCCTCAATTTGCTCAACTGTAAAATGAGGAAAATAGTACTTTGCAGCAATATTTGTCAAAGTACTTAATTAAACAATATGAACAAATATAAAGTAGATATTATGTAACTGCTGATTTTCTTCCCCTTAGCAACAATAAATGGCAAAGATAGCAGAAGAGTTTCTCCCTTAAAAAGGGAGAAATGGGACCCAAACTCTGGGAAATATGGCACCTACTTGACCTTTGTCTGCTTAGATGGTCCCAAGATGGAGGGCCAAATCCACAGTTTCTTGTACTCTATATACTAAACTCTGATTGTAACTCACTCACTCTTGCTGACTTTTCCCTTCCAAAACTTGTCATTAACTGCTCCTCCTACAAGTCTAGATTCCAAAACATTGCAAACTAGTAGACTCTAGGATAGCATATAATTGAGCATCTTTTATCTCCATGGTGACATAGGTGCTACAATAGTAAAAAATTAGAAAAACAGAAAAACTTGTCCAAATTTATTGAGGAATGGTTGAATAAATGTGGTATATGAATATAATAGTATGTTTTAGCCTCCTGATGAATGATGAACGCAATAAATTATGAAAAAAATGATTGTATGATATAGAAATAGTCCGAAAATTGATCCAAGAGAATTTCCCTTGGGGTGAACATGAAGGCACTTCCTTCAGTGTGTGCTGTGTTATGTCTGACATCTAGTCAAATGGTATAGAATGAGTAGAAAGAGAAAGGACCAGAGAATTGGACAAGGTTTTCAGGGCAACTGATAAGTATTATAATACTCTGTAATCATCTGTAGAATTCAGAAAAGGGAGCAGAAGACTATCAAAAATATGACCTCTATTTTCACAAAGTGCTGAAGTACTATAGAGGAGATTAATGACATAGCTCCCATGTGTAAAAGAAAATGATGAGATGTTAAGTTAGCAGAATGAATTATATTTTCCTTCCTTTATCCCTAAAGGGATGAACTATGTTGTATGAATAGAGTTGACACCATTAGTTATCCTATAATTCGAGGTGAGACCAGAGGGATGGGAGTCAGCCATTTCAATGCTGAAATAGTAGAATCAGGAATTTAGAGTAGGAAGGAACTTCTGAATTTAATGAGATCCAGGGAGATGAAATACTCATGGGCAACAGGAGAGCTAATACTTTTAGAGCCTGTATCTCTTGACCCTTCATTCAGTGCTCTTTCCTCTATAACATGGTACCTATCATTTAAAAATGATTATGAGAAACAATGTGATCGAGAGTACCTAGAGATGACCTCAGAAGCAGGACCACTTAAACTTAAGACCAGCCTTTGACATATATTTACTATGTGACTTGAGTGAAAACCTTAACTTCTCATGGCTATAGGCAACTCTCTAAGACTGTAAGTTGTAGAAAAGGTATTGTCCTGCCTTGAGAGAGGAAGTTCTTCCATAGAAGCTCCCAGAACCAGTGACATAACAGGTCCTATCTTCAGCCTACAAATATTTTAACTGATTACATGCAGATTGACCAAAATAATAATAGAAGCTAGCATTTATAGAGCACTTAATTTACCCAGTCCTATCCAATTTACATCCTTACAACAAGCTTAGGAAGTAGGTGCTATTATTAATCCCCACTTAGCTGAGGAAACTGAGCAGTGGGAGGTTAAATGACTAAGCAGGGTTTTACAGCTATGTGTCTGAGGTGGAATTTGAACTCAATCTTTCTTTGAGTGCTTGGATGGTAAAGATATTTTAAGCACACTTATAAAAATAACAACAACAATAATAATAATGTTTGTCCTTTTTTTTGTTTGTTTTTGCAAGGCAATGGGATTAAGTGCCTTGTCCAAGGTCATACAGCTATGTAACCTGATTTGAACTCAGGTCCTCCTGACTCCAAGGCCTATGCTCTATCCACTGCATCACCTAGCTATCCCTGTCCTTCATTCTTGAAGACCTTGACATTAGGGAGGTGATGTCATGGCAAGCAATTGAATTGGATTTGAATGAGGGAGTGCTGTGCTAAGTCACCAGTTTCACTTTCTCCTCCAGAAGCCATCTGGGTCCAGTAGCCAGATACAACTGGAGATGGCTCTGGATGAGAGGCAGTCAGGGTTAATTGAATTGCCAAGGTAAAAAGATTGATTAGAGTATCTAAATATCCTAAAGCTAATTGGACTCCCCATTAAGGGAAAAAAGGGGAAATAATTTTTACAGCATGGCTTAAAGCCTAAGACCCCTGATATTTCAGAAAGAATTAAAATTGAAGAAAATCTGGGTTTCTGTTCCAGTTTGTATAGCAGTTAGCTGTTATTAGCTAGGTAGATCTAGACAGCTAAGTAACTAGGTGAAGATAGACTCTGGATTTGGAGTCAAGGAAGATCTGAGTTCAAATCCAAACTCAAATGTTTTCCAGCTGCATGGTTCAAGGCAAATAATTTCACTTTTATTTGCTTAGTTTCCTCATCTGTGAAAAAGGAGATATTAAAGCACCTATCTCCCAGGGTTGTTGTGAAACTAGAATGTGATATTAATTGTTAAATAAAATGGGTACACAAACAAAATCAATGCAACCAAAATTATAAGGAAAGTAGGAAACTGGAAATTTTTTTATTTTTGCAAGGCAATGGAGTTAAGTGACTTGTCCAAGGTCATACAACTAAGTATGTATTATTATCTGACACCAGATTTGAGTTCAAGTCCTTCTGACTCCAGGGCTGGTTTTATCCTCTGCACCACCTAGCTGTCCCTGGGAAAAGTTTTTAGCAACAAGTGATGATGATGACGATGATGCATACTCTTTGTTTTCAAAGGATACTATGACATTAGGGAAGTGATGCCATGACAAGTACATGAATTAGATCTGTGTGAGGGGATGCTTTGCTAGGTTACCTGTTTCACTTTCTCCTCCATAGTTATCTAGATCCAGTGGCCAGATATGAATCAGGACAACTGGAGGAGATGGCCCTTGATGTGTAGTAATCAGGCTTAAATGACTTGCCCAAGGTCACACAGCTAGTAATGTCAATTGTCTGAGGCCAGATTCAAACTCCTGCCCTCCTTTACACCAAGGCCAGTCTCTATCCACTGCACCAGTTAGCTGCCCTAGCAACAAGTTTCAGTTCTCAAATATATAGAGAACTGAATCTAATTTATAAAAGCTTAATTCAAGCTATATGAACAGGCAGTTTTCAGACAAAGAAATCAAAGCTATCTGTAGTCATATGAAAAAATACTCTATCAATTTAGAGAAATCCAAATTAGGACAATTTTGAGGTACCACCTTACACCTATCAGATTGGATAATATGAAGAAAAAGGAAAATAACAGATTTTGGAGGGAATATGGAAAATTTGGAACACTAATGAATTATTGGTAGAGTTGCAAACTGATCTATCTCTTCTAGAGAGCAATACTATTAGGGCTATAAAACTGTGAATACCCTTTGATCCAGCAATACCACTGCTAGATCTATATTGCAAATACATTTAAAAAGGGGGGAAAGGACCTATTTGTACAAAAATGTGTTTAGCAGCTCTTTTTGTGGCAACTAAGAATTGGAAATCAAGGAAATGTCCATAAAGTATGGAATGGCTAACTAAACTGTGATATATAATCATGATAGAATATTATTGTGCTATGAGAAATGACAAGCAGGATGATTTTTAAAAAACTAGAAAGACTTACATGAATTGATGCACAGTGAAGTTAAAAGAACAAGGCAAACATTGTTTGATGAAAAATTGTGAATGATTTAACTATTTTCAACAAAACAAGATCTGAGACAATGCCATTACAATTACAAAGGTCTAAAAATGAAGCATATTATCTGCCTCCAGAGAAAGAACTGATATTGATTGAATACAGATTGAAGAATATTATATTTTACTTTCTCTTTCAATTTTTTCTTTTGAGTCTTCTTATGCAAAATGACTATTATAGAAATGTTTTACATAATTACACATATAAAAATTATAATTGATTTTTTAGAATCTCAGGGAAGGGGGAGCAGAGGAAGAAAGAGAAAGAATTTGAAACTCAAAATTTTAAATAAAACCTTTAAAAATAAACAAAATGTGCACAATGTTTGGCACATAATAGATGCTTAATAGATGTTTGTAAAATCACATGTAAAAAAAACCACATCCACTCTCAGTCTCAATTTCCTCTTCAGTAAAATAATGTACATAATTCCTCTGTTGCTATCCACAGAGTTGTTGTGAGGAAATTAATTTATAGACCATATAGTCTGTGTCATAGCAAGTTATTTTCTCTTTCCTTCTTAGGTTATTTATAAACACAGTTTTAGAGGTCAGATAATATATATCAAACATTTTATAACACTAAAGCTTATATTAATTTTAATTAACATTGGACAAACTCAAGAAACTTCCATATGATCTGCTGTCTTCTGTTTGTTCTGCAGTCCTGTAGAACAAATCACTTTCTATATCTGGGTCTCAATCTGTAAAATATGGGAATTAAGCTAGATGATATATCTGTGTTTCCTTTTTGCTCTAAACTTCTTAGTTATTCTACAGTTGTTTGGTTCAGTACTGTTCAAATACATGCTGAATTTCCAGTTGAAAGAGAAAGCATATGTGTATATATATACACTCATTTTAAACATGATTACATTAAATTTTTTTTCTTGTGGGAAGAGGTGAGAGGAATAAGCATTTATTTATAGGGCCTATGTCAAACACTGTGCGAAGTGTTTTACAAACACTGTCTCATTTATCTTTTCAACAAATCTGGGACTTTGTTGCTCTTTTATGACCTCAAAGAAACCTGAGGCAAATAGAAATTAAATAACACGCCTAGAGTCACACAGCTTGTAAGTGTCTGAATTTATATCCTGTTCTGGTCCCCCTGACCTATTGTAGTCAATCTAATGATTGTAAGTAGTTAGTATAAAGTGGCAATAATGGGAATTAAGATTACAAAAGGGGCAACCAAGAAATCATTCACAAACTGTCCTAAAGATCAAAGGAGCATAATATATAGATTGAATCTTATATTAACAAAAATTATCTCCCCATGTGCCGAATCAGGGGAATCCATCTAGGCTTTACTGTTAGGTATTTTTGCCTACATATATATATATATATATATATATATATATATATATATATATATATATATATATTATATATATATCAAATATGTTCTAAACATGTTAAGTAATTTATGCCTCTCCCCTTTCCCATCATTATCTGTTTTCCTTCTCCATCCTATACCCTATTTCCATGCCATCCTTTTCCCATTTGTCTCTATACTTTTTTGTGTTCTTTGCCCTATACCCTCTGTGCCTCATTAAAGTGTAGTCTCATTTCTCATTGCCATTTCCTGGTGAGAACTCAAAGAACCAAAGTGCCCCTTTTCATAATTTCATAAATTAATTATCATTGCAGAGGTCATATTTGAATTCAGGTCTTTTGGACTTCAAACCCAAAGCTCTGTCTACTGTGCCACAAATTACTTCTGGGTTTATTCTTCTAATCCATGTCTCTTTGTGTACATTGTGTACATTATAGCATTCAATTGGACAGGCAACCCATAGAGTTTATCTATATGAAAAGATTCTACAGTCAGATAATGAATTAATCCCAGTAGAGTTATTAAACACCATTTAAGCAATAGTGAGGTATTTCCTATGTTCTTAAGTTGTCCCCTATCACAAAAACCCATCTTTAAAAAATTAATATTTTATTTTTTATGACTTTCATTTCCTAATATACCCCTTCCAAAACACATAATCATAACAAAGAATAAAAAAGGAGGGAAATCACCAAAATTAACCAGTTGACTGACAGAATTTGTAGTGTTTCAGACCCATAGATCTCACTTCTGTAAAGAAGATAAGAATGTATTTTCTTACTTCTTCAGTTACAAGTTATCAACAAGCATTTCTGAAACTATTATTTGCCAGACCCTGAGTTATGTGCTGTAGATACAAGAAAGACAAAAAGTAAATGGTTCATGAAAGAGTTCAGATCTATCGGGGGAGACAACTTGCAAACTACAAACAAGATATTTGCAGGATAAATTGGAGATAATCTCAGAAGAAAGTTACAGAGGTTGGTTTTGCTGACTATTTTTTAAAATCCCCTCTCCCCCCACTTTGTTTTATAAACAAGGGAAGCCTTACTACTTAGAGAAGACAGGAGTATATAAGGTAATCACTTAACCCCACTGCCTTGCAACCTCCCCCCCCATGTGATATTAAATCAAAAGGCATGAATACAACTTAAAATTTTTTCTAAAAGGTCAAATGCAAAAAAAAGTTGCTCAGATCTCTACTACTTTAACAGTAGGAAAGAGGACCAAAACCTCCTGCAGAAAGAATATCCATGACAGGATACTTGCATTCTTCCAAATAAAGCAAACAGAGGGAAATGCCCTTCAACAATGACTCTAGAGCATGGAAACTAGGGCTTTGACAAGCAGATGAAACAAGTGAATATGATTGCTACCATCAAAAAAACAAAGCTTAAAGTCTGAGAAGCCAGATTTTTCTTCTGTACCCCATTTGACATCTCTCAGAGAATCCTCTGAGAAAATAATGTATGAGGGTTGTGTAGGTCAGGAGCTTCTCTTCTAGAAGTAGATTCCATGAACTAGAGAGAGATTAAAGAAAAACTGAGGAGCTCAAGGGAGTTTAAGAGTTTACTGATACATTGCCACAGGTAGTAGAGCAGCCAAGCGATACCGATCTGTGTACAAGTTCAATCTGCACTCTCTACACAGAGTGATATCTATCTATAAATCTATATCTTATATCATCTCTCTCTCTACATCTACTTCTATATCTATATAGCTATGGAGATATCTCTCTATATGTATATGGAAAACAAACAAAGTTGGTACAAATCAATTTTTAGGATTACATAAACAACATAAACAGAAACATATATAATGGTAACTATATGTGGGCCCAAATTAGGACGGTTCATCTGGATTGATAAAATAACCATAACTAAGTGAATATTTGAACATGAGCCTTACATCTGGTTCAGTTGTACAACTGTGACTGAGGACAATTCATATCTGGGCCCAATATTGTGGCTTTACAGGCTGTTGAGAGAAGAATACACTTACCATGGTGGAAGACCTGTCACTAGCAATGTATGTTCTTGAAGAGCCTGCTAGATCATGCATTTTTAATCATTTAGAACAGAATCTTTTCACAGGTACCATGCAGTATTCTACAAATCTGCTTGTACCAATTTGCTGTAGCAGTGAATTTTAAGCTATTGTGACCTTCTGCAGCCAGGAGACCAACTTCCCTGATCTCCAGCTCAAAGGTATTTTCGCCACTTCCTGAGTTAATTTCATAAAGATATATCACTATTTGATACAATCTCCAGTGCCTCCCATTCTCCTCATCCTGACCTTTGATGTCTGATATATGCTTAGTCTTGACCTCTGATAAAATTCTAATAGAAAATTTATATCGAAAACTGAATGTTGTTGGATTCTCTTCTTCCTGACATCCTGTAGGTGAGGGACTAGTCTAAATAAAACTTTTATAGCTCTTTTGTTCAAAACTCCTTCTTAACCTTCAGAATCTGGGTACATTATGGGAAATATTTACTACTTTAAGATAACTAGTGGGCAGCTAGGTGGCGCAGTGAATAGAGCACCATCCCTTGAGTCAGGAGGACCCAGGTTCAAATCCAAACTC
Source organism: Macrotis lagotis (assembly GCF_037893015.1). Taxonomy (NCBI): domain Eukaryota; kingdom Metazoa; phylum Chordata; class Mammalia; order Peramelemorphia; family Peramelidae; genus Macrotis; species Macrotis lagotis. The sequence continues at coordinate 176,684,397 of NC_133658.1, read as the reverse complement.
AGACACTTACTAATTACCTAGCTGTGTGACTTTGGGCAAGTCACTTAACCCATTACCTTGCAAAAAACCTAAAAAACAAGTTAACCTAGAAAACAGAGTTTCTGACATTGCCCTTCTCCTTCCTTTTCATGGAACCATCATTGCTTTCTTCTTATCAGCACACAAATTCATGATAATAATTGTTATTAAAAATATTTCAAATTTTACAGACTATATATATAAAATTTCTCTGAATCCTTACTACAAACCTATAAGGTGTGTACTAGATCTATTATTCTTCCCATTTTACAAAAGTTAAAAACTTGCTCAAAGCTAATATCAGAGGCAAAATTTGAAGCCATTTCTTTCTGATTTCAAATCATTCCATTCACTTACATGTATTTATTCACTATATGCTATTTGTATACTTACATTTATATTTACTGGCAAATGGTCCCATCACTTCCTGGAAAACAGAGGAAGAAGAAATGGGCTCAACGATTACTTTGATTGCAACTAAGAAATTAAAAGACATTTTCTCCTTGGAGGGAAAGCTATGGCAAAGCTAGACAGCATACTAAAAAGAAGACTCATCATCTTGCTGATAAAGGTCTACATAGTCAAAACTGATTTTTCCAAGAGTAATATATCACTGTGAGAGTTAGATTGTAAAGAAAACTGAGTGCAGAATCAACACTTCCAGGTTGTAGTACTGAAGAAGACTTTTGAGAGTGCCTTAGTTGGCAAGGAGATCAAATCAGTCAATCTTTAAAGAAATTGATTGAGGTTATGTACTGGAAGGTCAAATATTAAAGCTGAAGTTTCAATACTTTGACCACATAATGAGAAGATGAAATTAATAGATAAAGATTCTGATGTTGGGAATGAAAAAAGGAAAAGGGAAAGACAGAGGATAAGAGAGAAAGATCGTACCATGGAGGCAATGAATATGAGTCAGGAAAGACTTCAAGAGATGTTGGAGGATACAAAAGCCTGTTGTGCTAAGATAGATTGTGAAGAGTTGTACATGACTGAAGACTGAATTATTGTGAAGGTCATGGAATAGCCATTTGGACAAAACTTAGACTAGCTACTTTTTTGAAGGGGGGTAAGATGATAATCTCTCTCAGGAACGTAGTTTCCCTCAGCCCTGAAAGTGTATAGTTTTTTCTCAAGTTCAGGCCTGGAGGATAGAATTTTCCATATGCAGTGTCAGTTTTAAATCATCCCGCAAGAGAATTGTAAGAGTGTCTTCAAAGAAGACAGAAAGTAGTGATGATAGCAGGCTGAATCCTGCTAAGAGAATTCATCAGTAGGTAACTGAACTATGACCATTCAGAGAAACTACTAGAACAGTGGTGAATTTATTCTACTTTTCTAAAGGTAGTGAAGTGGATAGCATGCTGGGCGTGGAGTTAACGATGATCTGACTTTGAATCTAGCCTCACTCTTTTACTAGCTGTGTGACCTTGGACAAGTCACTTAAACTCCTTTGAGAGATAATATTTATAAAAAGCACTATGGCTCATGTTATATAAATACTTTTTCCCTTCTTTTTTTTTTGTGGCATGCAATGGATGATAATGTTTATTACTAAGTATTTCGCCACTTGTTTAAGTTTTCTCACTGTTTGAATTTTGAACTTTATACATTTAAAAAACCCCATAATTTTAATTTTATTGTTAGTACGTTTCTTCAGAAAGTAAAGATAAGGAATTACTAGATTACCAAAAACTGAACTGAATTTTAATTCCATGAAAGATTTGTCAAGTTATTTTTTTGTAGATATTTAAAAGATTTTGGAAAATAAGGGAAGTACCATAATATTGGAAATGGGTAATTGTTTCAATCTTCTCTTCGTCTCAGCCTCACTCTTCTGGGCTAGAAGGGCAGTAGAGGCCGCTCAGGTGAGTTTGGGGTCAAGAGGCCAGTTATTGGTCAAAATAACCTGAGCTCTGTTGACCCTTGAACTGAAAGTTTCCACAGAACTCTGATTTGATAACTCAACTGTGTCATTCCTGGCCTCACTATTCGATAAGCCCTGTTTCCAAACTTCTTGACCTGGGTCACATCCTGCTGGGTTAATTCCTGTCCATAACAAAGTTACATCATTGTTTTTTCCTGTATGCTAATTTTGTGGTTTTCTTCTATAAGAACTGTTTAATGTTTTCAATAAACTGACTGCCAGTTGTCCTGCTGGCACTCCCCACCTATGTGTAAATGTGTTTTTCTTTTCTCTCCTGAACTAAATCCATTCCCTGGTGGACAGGGGATCGCTACACTGATCCCTTTTGGATCAAGAGAGAAAACTTTAATTTGTGTTTTTCCAACCTCTAATAATTCAGCACTCCTTTGGCAGTCCAGTGCCCTCCACATCTGGAAACTCACCAGAGGAGCATCACAATCAGCACAGAAACCCTGTGGGCTTGGAACTCAGGCCTTGAATTCAAACAATCCAATACCCTCAGCTACTTAACAGGAGATATCCCAGAAATATATATCACCAATTTTTTGAAACAGAGAACAGAGTTATATCTGAACCATAAGCTACTGACCATGATTTCAATTTCTGGTAGAATTTGATAATGAATCATTAAAGATTGTTAATAAGCATGAAGAAAAGATAACAATGAATATAAAGAATTCTCAAAGTTTTATCAAGAGCAAATAACTCAAGAGTAATTCTGTTTTCATTTTAACAGGGTTACCATAACAATCTACCTAGATTTTAGCAAAACTTTTAATAAAACAACATTTTTATAAACTTTTTCTTATTCTGAATTCAACAAATGAGCATTTCCGAGCACAAGCAGAAAAAAGGATTGCATATGAAGCTATAAATCTTTATGCTGTACCATTTACATAAAAAAAATTCAAAGTATTATTTTTAGAGTTGTCCTATTTGTTTCCCCATTTCTCTTTAGAGCTTTTAAACAAATGCTATAAATGACCCTCAGTTCTTTTCTTCCTTTTTGAAGTTACTTTTTTCATATTTTCTTTTTTAATTGGTATGGGTTAGGTCTTCAGGGTTGTTTATAATTAACATTTCTCTTATAATCTATGATTTGGGACATTCTTTCATATGGTTGCAGATAGTTTGTGTTTTTCCTTTGAGAATGCCATTTACAATATTCGACTACCTACAGAGTAATGTCTTCTGTCATATATTTGAATCGGTTCCTTATATATTTTTTATATTAGATCTTTATCAGAGAAAATTGCTACGAAGACTTTAACCCAGATAAGTTTTTTTCATTAATTTGTATCTGCAAAATACTTAAAAAATTTTAGGTAATTAAGATTTCTTATTTTGGTCATGAATTCTTTCCTTATAGTTGTGATAGATTTCTCCTTTCTTGCTTCTCTACTTTATTTTTGATGTAATTTCCTATCTAGGTTATGTGTCTATTTGGAGATTGTCTTGTTTTATTGTGTGAGATATTGGTTGAAATCTAATTCCTGCTAGTCTACTTTCTAGTTTTCTAAAAAGTTCCTAACCTCTAGTAGGTGGGTCTTTGGGAATAACTAACATTATGTTATCATGTTCTTTTGCTTCTGTAAATTGTTGTACATGATCTATTCTACCATTAGACTTTTCTGGTTTTTAACAAGTTTTTTATTTTTTTTTGATTTATTTTGAATTTTACAATTCCTCCCCCATCTCACTTCTCTCCCCCGACCCCCACAGAAGGCAGTCTGTTAGTCTTTATTTATATTACTTCAATGGTATACATTGATATAGGTTGAATGAGAGAGAAATCATATCCTTAAGGGAAAAAATAAAGTATAAGAGATAGCAAAATGACATAAGAAGATAAGTTTTTTAAAATTAAAGGTAATAGTCTTTGGTCTTTATTCAAACTCCACAATTCCTTCTCTGAATACAGATGATATTCTCCATTGCAGATACCCCCAAATTGTGCCAGATTGTTGCACTGATGAAATGAGCAAGTCTATTAAGGTTGATCTTTACTCCCATGTTGCTATTAGGGTGTATGATGTTCTGGTTCTGCTCATCTCATTCAGCATCAGTTCATGCAAATCCTTCTAGGCTTTCCTGAATTCCCATCTCTCCTGGTTTCTAATAGATCAATAGTTCCACTAGTTTTTATGACTACTCCTTTGCAGTATAATTTGATAATGGAAAACTTACATCCCATTTTTCCTATTATTTCACTTGTGATTTTTAAAAATTTTTTGTTCTTCCAGATGAATGTCTTGATTACTTTTGAGCTTTATAAAGAAATCCTTTGCTACTTTGGTTAGTATAGTCCTGAAGAAGTAAATTATTAGTGTTGTCATTTTTATTATGTTGGCAGAGACCAATAATATGTAATTTATATTTCTCTAATTATTTAAGCCTGTCTTTATTTCTTCAAATAATGTTTTGTAATTTTAGTCATATAATTCTCATCCATGTCTTTGGAGATGTACTACTTTGTATATTCTGTGATTATTTTGATTGGATTCCGTCTTTCTACTATTTTTTTTAAGCAGTATAAAGAAAAACTGATTTTCCTGAGGTTTTGTGTTATATCCTGCTGTGTTGCTGAAGATACTGTCTTTTTCAATTAATTTTTAATTGAATCTCTAGGGCTCTTTAAGTAGATGTATCATTTGCAAAAAGCAATAATTTTATTTCCTTCACTTCAATTTCTTTTACTTGATATAGTTAGCTTTTCTTAATATAATATTATGTCAAGTAATGTGGTAATAATGGGAATCTTGATATTGGTAAAAGCTCTAGCATTTCTCCATTTCATGTAATACTGGTTCTTGGTATTAGATATAATTTACTAACTTAATGAAAGCTTCTACTATTTTTAAGCTTTTTTTTTTTTTTTTTTTTTTTTTTAGTTTTTGTTAGTTTTAGAGTTAAGTGGCTTACCCAAGGTTGCACAGCTAGGTGTCTGAAGCCAGATTTGAACTCAGGTACTCTTGACTCCAGGGCTGGTACTCTATCCACTGTGCAACCTAGCTGCCCCATTAGTGCTTGTTTTAAAAGCAGAAGTGGGCATTACATTTTCTCAGAGGTTTTTTCCTACATTTATTGACATAATCATGTGATTTTTATTGCTTTTGTTAATATAGACTGTTATAGTTTTCCTGATATTTAACCAGCCCTAATTGCCTGGTATAAATCCAATCAGATTGTAGTATATAATATCTTCAAAATGATTCTACTACTTTTTCAGTAATATTTTATTTAATATTTTATAGGGATGTTATTTATAGCTTTCACTGTTTTGTCTCTCCCTGATTTAGGTGTCAAAACCATAGGAAGAAAGTGCTAGGGTTCTTTTCTTATATTTGTACAGTTATGCAATATTGACATTGTTCTTTTAATATCTGATGAAATTCATTTGTAAACTAAAATAATGCAAAGTTTTTTTTTTTACTTTTTGAGCTCATTTATCATTTGTTCAATTATTGTTCAATTATTTGTTCAAATTAACCTAAATTCCTTTTTTTTTTTAGTTTTGATTATCTGAATTTGCAGGATGATGGGTAATGGGGAATAAGATACTAGGATCTTCATGTATTGGAAAACACTCCCACCTCCAGACATTTGCTTTGAGAACTTTGAGCAAAGTCATTGTCTAAAGTAGATGAGAAAGTGCTTTAGAATATTCCCCAGGACATACACAGTTGGTTAACCCCAGAAATATGAAGGATCTTATTTTTGATTTCCCCTTCTCCTCCATAGGGGCCATTTGGATCCAGGTGGATATTTACCTGTGAAATTACAGTTGGAGAAATAGGAGGCAGAACTTGATTATTCATAGTACACAAGAAAGAAAGAAGTAGTTAGTAAATTACTTTTGGAATGAATATTTCTGAGAAGTTTTGCCATTAAATCCTCTGATCAGTGCCAAGAGGCTGGTCTTATATAATTCTCTTAAGTAACAATCAAAGGACCTTTGAGTAATTTGCTTCTAGCTTTTTACTATGGGATTCCACATATGAATTCTACTTAAATTCTATAGGGGAAGAATAATAAACTTCTAATACATAAAGAATCTAAAGAGAAGAAAGGACTTATTGATAACATAGGACCTGGATCTTTGATTTTTATTGATGTAGGAAGCTTCCAGTGAGAAACTTTCTCTGCCACTGCAGGTCTATTATCATCTTTTATCTTTTTGAACCTTACCTGGATCAGAGGCATTAAATATGCAGTCTGGACACTCTTAAAAATGTAATTTGGGCGGTGGAGCCAAGATGGAGGCATGAAGGCAGAATTCCTTGGGAACTCTGACCCCCCAAACCCCCCAAAACCAAACAAAGGATGACACAACCCACAGCAAGATTGAGTGATACATTTTTCCCAGTCCAAGATAACTTAGAAGTTCCATGGGAAAGGTGTGCTTCACCAGGACTGGGGGTTGGAAAAAAAGTTGCAGCCCAGCCCAGCAAAGCCCAGCCCAGTGCAGCCCAGAGATCAACCACAACAGCTTGAAGGGGTGGTAAGAGAACTCTGCTGCAACTGTGTGAGTGTGGAGTGAGGAGCATGGCCGCGGAATCTACAGCAAGGATCAGGAGAAAGCAGCCTGCACCCCCAGAGACAGTAAGGGAAGTCTGCAGAGATCTCTCTGCTCTCCCTGCTGTTTTCCTACACTCAGACCCAGGTTGCAGTTTGGGCTCTGGCCTTATAGCCCCAGGGCAGAGGGCAGTGCTGTGGTCATCTACATAGCAAAGCATGGGCTAGAGAGTTTAAGATCTTGGAGGAATAAAGGTCCCAGTGTGGTGTTCCCCCCCAAAAAATAACCCCAAAGCCTTGGAAGTGCTGTAAATTAGCCTTGGACTGAGGAAATAAGTAAACAACAGAAAAAGAATCTGACCATAGAAAATTACTTCATTCCCATGGAAGATCAAAACACATACTCAGATGATGACAAAATCGAAGCTTCTGTATCCATAACCTCCAAGAGAAATAGAAAATGTGTTCAGACTATAGATAAGCTCAAAAAAGACTTTGAAAAGCAATTAAGGGAGGTGGAGGAAAAATTGGGAGGAGAAATGAGAGCAATGCAGAAAAATCATGAAAACCAAAAGCTTGGTGAAGATATACAAAAAAATGCTGAAGAAAATACTATGTTAAAAACTAGTTTAGGCCTAATGGAAAAAGCAAAACAAAAGGCAAATGAGGAGAAGAATGCCTTAAAAAGCAGAATTGGCCAGCTGGAAAAGGAGATAAAAAAGCTCTCTGAAGAAAAGAACTCCATCAAATGCAAAATGGAACTAAAGGAAGCTGATAACTTTGCAAGAAAAAGCAGGAAGAAATAAAACTCTTCCCAAAAAGCCAAAAATTAGAAGAAAATATGATGTATCTCATTGGAAAAACAACTGACCTTGAAAACAGATCCAGAAGAAATAATCTGAAAATTATTGGACTATTTGAAAGCCACGACCAGGAGAAGAGCCTAGATTTCATTTTTCAAGAAATAATACAGCAAAATTGCCCTGAGATCCTAGAAGCTGAGGGTAAAATAGAAATCAAGAGAATTCACCAGTCACCCCCTGAAAGGAATCTTAAAAGAAAAACTTCCAGGAATATTATAACCAAATTCCAAAACTCCCAAATCAAAGAGAAAATTCTAAAAGCTGCCAGAAACAGACAATTCAACTACCAAGGCTCCATAGTCAGGGTTACACAGGATCTGGTAGCATCTACATTAAGGGCTTGTAGGGACTGGAATATGACATTCCAAAAGGCAAAAGATCTTGGTTTACAACCGAGAATCAACTCCCCAGCGAAACAAAACATCCTCTTTCAGGGTAAAAGATGGATTTTCAATGAAACAGGAGACTTTCAAACTTTCCTAATGAGAAGACCAGAGCTGAACAGAAAGTTTCATCTCCGAGTACAGGACTCTGGTGAACCACAGAGGGAGTGGAAGAACTATGAGGAACTTGATGATATTGAACTGTTTGTATTCCTGCAAGGGAAGAAGATATTGATAACACCTATGAACTTTCTCCTTTATAAGAGCTGTTAGATGCATGTGGTCCTCTTAGAAGAAGAGTGTCCAGACTGCATATTTAAGGTCCTGTTAGAAGGAGCATATATAGATAGGGCACAGGAAGGGGCGGAATATAATGGTATAATATAGTAAAAAGATGGAATCAATGGGTGATAAAGGAAAGTACTAGGAGGAAGGAAAAGGAGATGAAGAAGCTGAGAGATTTCACATAAGAGTAAAAAAAACCTCTTTTTCAATGGAGTGGAAAGGGGGAAGGCAATGGGGAATGAGTGAGCCTTCATTCTCATCAGAAATGGCTCAGGGAGGAAATGACACACACTTAATAGGGTGAGAAAGTCTGTCTTGCCCTGGAGAAGGATGGGAGGGAAAGGGACAGGATGAGGGGGAATGGGGGGAGGGAAGGGGGGAATAGGTGACAGAAGAGAGGGAAGATCAAGGGAGAGGTACTCAGATGCAATACACTTTTGGACAGGGCCAGGATGAAAGGAGAGAGAGAGAGAGAGAGAGAGAGAGAGAGAGAGAGAAGAATAAATGAGAAATAGAGTGGAGGTACAGCTAGTAATAGCAACTGAGGCAAAAATATTGAAGCAACTTCTCTGGTGGACTTATGATAAAAAGAAAGCAACTCACCCCAGAGACAGAGCCATTGAAATCTGAACACAGATTGAAGTGCAATTTTCTCTCTCTCTCTCCTTGAGGTTTCTCATCTTCTTAGGGCGGGGGGAAGGGAGTTTATGTTTACTCTTATAATATTCAATTTACATCAATACATGGCATGGAAACAATGTAGAGACTGTCAGACAGCCTTCTGGGTGGGGGGAGGGAAGGGAAGAGGGGAGAAAAACTGTAGAATTCAGAGCCTTGCAAAAAATGATGGTACATATTACTATTGTACATAATTGGAAAACAAACAAAATGTTTAAAAAATTTAATTGGGAAATATTTAATAAAATAAGGAAAATACAGCAAAACATAGATATTAAAATTGAAAATTGTCATTATGCAGCCTACAAAGATCCTTGTGTGTGATTAGTGGTCCCATTTTTATTTGAGCACTAAAGTATTGTGAGATTGGGAGTCTTGCCTAGGGTCACACAGTCAGTAAATGTCTGAAAGTATACAGGATGTTCAAGGAAAATTACACCTCTGACATGAGGGTTTGATGAGTTCTTTTAAGGGCTGATCATTTACCTTTGATGTTCATTTACCACCCAACTCACCTGTGGCTCCAGAAGCTATAGAAAGAATAATGGTCACACTCTAGTAAAGCCCTAGAAGATGGGCTAAACCAGATTGAGGGTAACTAATAGGCCTCAAACCTGTCATTGAAGGAGAGAAATGTATATGCCTAGCATTTGAAGACTTTCCCTCATGGAATAAGCAAATGAGAATAATTTGTTCCAAAGAATATGAAGATGTTAAGACACCAAAGTCATCCACTGAAACCTGGTCTATCGTTAGTTGTCTTGACTTTTGTTTTTCCATTGGATTTGAAAGACTACAAAAGAAAGTCAGGTTGACAACTTTACATAACTTTGACTCAGTTAAATCCAATTCATGCTCAAGTCAAGCCATAACCCTTGTGATATCACCGGTCCTCCTCAAAAACAAAGGATGAATAGCAGCAATATGAGTATTTCATATTTTGACAAATATTCATCTCTTTCAATTAAGTGATAAATTTTTGTAATATTTGGGCAAAATTCATTTTCTAATAACTTCATTTATTTCCTTTTCATTTGTGATAATCTCATTTATTCTGAAAATTTTCTTCTAATTTTAAAAAAAATCAGACTAGTTTATTTCTTTGTTAATCTTTTTTAAAAAATCTAGTTTTGACTACTAATTAAATGCTATTTTTGCTTTCCATGTTGTTAATCTATTCTTTGATATTCCAGAATTTCCATTTTAATGTTCAATCTTTATTTGTTGTTTTTTTTATTTCTTTTGGCAGTATGCCAAATTCATTTAACTGCTCTTTTTTGTGGATGAAAATATTTAGAGATGTGTACTTTTTTCTTCTACAGACTGACTTGGCTGCATACCAAACGTTTTTGCTTATTGTCATATGGCTGTCCTTTCCTTTGTTCAAATGATATGTTTTTGTGATTTGTTCTTCACTTATAAGTTCTTTAATAATAAAGTATTTAGCTTGAGTTAAGAGCTTTTTCAAGACATAGTTAAAATTTTGTCAATATTAAAAAGATGCCATGCTTAGCTTAGAAATAGATATACTTTTTTTAATTGCCATTTAACAGTCACTAGAGAGTCATCAGATTTAACTTTTCTAAAATTTTATTCAGCTTTCTTAAGTTCTTTCTTGTTTGTCCTGTTAGATTTGTCTAGCTCTAAAAGGGGCATATCAAAGTTTTCAAGTATTGTAATTTTGCTGTGTATTTCTCCCTATTATTTGACTAAGTTTTCCTTTAATAAACTATTATTTCCATTTGGTGTACATACATCAGATATTGACATTATTTCACTATAATGCCTCTAAGCATAGTGTCTCTTTTTTTAAATCATTTTTTTAAAGGTTTTTGCAAGGCAAGTGGGGTTAAGTGGCTTTCCCAAGGCCACACAGCTAGGTAATTATTAAGTGTGTGAGGTAGGATTTGAACCCAGGTACTCCTGACTTCAAGGCCGGGGCTTTATCTACTACGCCCCCTAGCTGCCCCTTTTTAAATCATTTTAAACCATCTTTTTTAACCATTTCCTTTTTAGAGATTATGACTGCTGCTCTCTGCTTTTTAAAGATTCATATAATGAATTTCACTGACACATAATAAATTTCACTCTGGAATCTCCTCTAAAATTATGTGAATCTTTGTATTTGAACTATTTTTCTTAGACACAGCATATTGTTTTTTTCTAATCAATTTTGCTATATTTTTTCATTCATATTCATCATTATAATTGCTGATAATTGTATATTTCCTTTCATCTTATTATCTTGTACTTTTCATTTCCATTTTTCTCTCTTTATGAAGAAGAAAACAGTAGTTGAAGACAAATGTGATCATTGTTGATGATTGTTTCATTTGCCCTCATGGCAAAGTTTAAAGCAAAGAACTGAATTCAGAAATTTTTAAGAAAGTGGTACTTGGGAAGATGATATAAGCAAAAATTTTATTGTTATATGTCACAGCAAGCAGACTTGCTTCCCTAGAGAATTATTATCCTCTTCTATTTCCTCTTAATATCATAAAAGTAGCTCTAGCTCTAAGTTTTTTGTTTTAACTCTGACTTTTTGAAGATTCTAAGGGATTGAAAGTTTACTTGATTTTTATCCCCTTATCCTTTTTTCTCTTTTGTTATGTTTCATTTTCTCAAATGTGTTACTTTTCTAGGTTTCTCTTGATGTGTTTTCATTTCAGAGTTTCTACTCAGTTCTGGTTGTTTTAACAGGAATGCTTGAAAGTAATAAATTTCAGAGAAAATGCTTTGTTCCTTGTAGGATTATATTCAGTTTTGCTGGGTAAGCTGTTCTTGATGTAAACCTTCTAGAAAACTGTACTCTAAGATCTTCTTTACAGTAGTAGCCAGGTGGTTTGATGGAATCTTGACTGTGATTCTGGGTATTTGCCTCTTTCAGGCTTCTAATAGATTTTTTCTTTTGACCTGAATTTTGGATATGATGTCCTTTGTTTTCATTTTGGGTTTCATTTAGAAAGTGACTGGACATTTTAATGAACTTAAGTTTTGAGTCACTAGTAATGTGACAGTCAACAATGCTAGTCAGTGTGATCTTGCCCTACACACTGAGCATTGTGGCTTTCAGAAAAAAAGCTGATAAATTTACTGTATTAAATCTCAACCAGAATAAGGTGTTCAGACCTAGGAAGTACAGTTTCAGAAAGACATTCATAAGCTGGTGATTATCCAGAGCTGGACTTCCAAAATGGATAAATGGAAAAAAAAAACATGATTACTGTCAAGAACTGCTCTAAATGCTGAAGATAAAAATGAGAAAATGAGAGTTGTTCTTAAACATTTTACAAATCTCATGATGTAAAGGTCCAGTAATCTTTAGGGTTCAGAGATGAGACATATGGTAATGCAGCTTCTTTAGCAAAATTTCTTTAGATAAAACCACATTCATTTATGACAAAAACTTTGGTGATAAAAACTTTCTGAGCCTTTTTTAAAGCATTATTTATTTGTTACTCTATTAAAATTTTTTTCTTTGTAAATTGAGTTCCAGATTCTCTCCTTTCCTCTCACCCCTCTCCCACCCACTGGGAAAGCAAACGATATATCAATTATACATATGACATCATGCGAAGCATATTTCCTTGTTAGTCATATCACAAAAAAAGCAAAATAAAAAAGTGAATCTACACTCAGAGTTTAGCAGTTTTCTTTCTGGTGGCAGATAGTAATTTTTTTTTATCATAAATGCTTTGGAATTGTCTAGTATCACTATACTGATCAGAGAATTATCATTGTCAGACAATGATTGTGTGAACAATGTGCACAATGATTTCCTGGTTCTTATCATTTCATCCTGCCTCAGTTCATAGAGATCTTGCCATTTTTTTCTGCAACCTCATTGCTTGTCATTTCTTATAGCTCAATGGTATTTCCATCATAATCATATGCCACAACTTCTTCAGTCATTCCCAAGGTGCTGGATATCACTTCAATTTCTTATTCTTTGCCACCACAAAAAGAACTGCTAGGAATATTTTGAATATATGTCTTTTTTTCCCCTTTTTTCTTTGATCTGTTGACATACAGACCTAGTAGTGGTATTGCTGAGTCAAAGGGTATTCACAGTTTTGTAGAGTTCTAGATTGTTTTCCAAAATGGTTGGATCAATTCACTATTCATTAGTGTACCTAATTTTTCTTTATACCTTCTAGCATTTGTCATTTCTGATAGGTGTGAGGTGGTACCTCAGATTTGTTTCAATTTACCTTTTTTTCTAAATAGTAATTTAGATCTTTTTAAAAAATATGACCATAGATATTTTGATTTCTTTTTTTTGAAAACTGCCTGTTTATATTTTATTTATCAATTGGGGAGTGGCTTTTATTTTATAAATTTGATTCAGTCCCCTTTATATATACATATTTGAGAAATGAGACTTTCAGAGAAACTTGCTTTTTTTTTCATATTACTTTATCATCTATAGTACTTTTTAGTAAAATGTAGTTTCCCCCTCTTTTAATTGAGTCTATTTTTGCTTTTACTTTTGCTTTTCTGAGATCATACCAGATGCTTACTGTCTTTCTGTCCCAAGTTTTTCTTTTGTATATAGTGTTGGAGTCTTGTTTCCAATTCGTTGTTTTTCTCTTCCATTCTGTGCCATTCACATTCACAGTGAAGATCATAATTGTGCATTTCCCTCCATTCCATTTTCCTGTTTAGCCTTTTTATCCTGTCCCTCAACAAAAGTCTTGCTTTTGTTCATTGCCTCCCTCAGTCTGCTTCTTATCCTTGACATATCTATTCGTTTCCTCCTATTCTCCCAACTATCTAGATATGCATATATATATTCACATACATCTATATATACATATGTATGTTTATATTTTTCCCTTTTTGAACCAGTTTTGATGAGGCATTGCCTGCTATCACCCCCCCCCCATTTTCCCCTCTTCTGGGAAAGCTTTTTCTTGTGTAATTTTATGTGTACTTTTACATTTTACTTTCATTTTACCTCTCTGTTTTCCCTTCTCTCAATGCATCCTTCTCTCCCTTGCATTTTCTTATGGTTTATTCCAACATGATTTACTCACATGCATGACTATTGTCTAGATGCCCTAATGATGATAACGTTTTTTACGAATTACATGCATCATTTTCCCACAAAGGAAAATAGTTTAACTTCATTTGAGTTCCTTATGATTATTCTTTCATGTTTACTTATTATCTTTCTCTTGAGTCTTTTGTATCAAGTCAAATTTTCTATTCAGCTCTGATTTTTTTTATAAGGAATACTTGGAAGTCCTCTAATTTAATATCCATTTCCCCCCAAAAGGATTATACTCTGTTTTGTTGTAATCCTAGCTTCAAACTTTGAAGTGTATTCAAGTCCTCCAATACTTTAACATGGAAGCTGCTAAATCTTGTGTAATTTTGACCATGACTCCATGATATTTGTATTCTTTCTGGTTGCTCCTTGACCTGGGAGCTCTTGAATTTGGTTATAATATTCCTGGTATAATATAATCATCATTTGGGGATCTCTTTTTGGAGGTGATTATTGGATTCTTTCAATTTCTAGTTTATCTACCACATTTCTTCTTTTCTTCGAAAATTTCTTGAAATGTGATGAAGCTTTTTTTTTATCTTGGTTTTCAGGAAGTCTAATAATTCTTAAATTCTCTGTCCTCAATTTACTTTCCAGGCTAATTGCTTTTCCAAAGAGATAGTTCACATTTTCTTTAATTTTTTCATTCTTTTTGATTTTATCATTTTTTTTTGCAAGGCAATGGAGTTAAGTGGTTTGCCCAAGGCCACACGGCTAGGTAATTATTAAGTGTCTGAGGACAGATTTGAACCCAGGTACTCCTGACTCCAAGGCTGGTGCTCTATTCACTGCGTCACCTAGCCGCCCCTGATTTTATCATTTCTTAACACCTCCTGAAGTCAGCAGCTTCCACTTGCCCAATTCTAATTTTTAAGAGATTATTTTCTTCATTGAAATTTTGTACCTTCCCAATTTGGCCAATTCTGCCTTTAAATTTATTTTCTTAGGGAATTTTTGTGGCTCTTTTACCATTAGGTCAATTCTATTTATTAAGATGTTATTTTCTTCAGTAATTTTTGGTTACTCCTTTTACAAAATTGTTATTTCTCTTTTTATAATTAATTTTCTTACACTACTCATTCTCTTCCCCCTGACCTCCTAACAGGAATTCTTGCTTGCCTGAATCTGTCTCAAAAATCTTTAAGATTTTATTTGTAGCTATTTTGACATTGCTGTCTTCTTCTAAGTTTATGCATTGCTCTTGTCTCTCTCTCTCTCTCTCACACACACACACACACACACACACACACAGAACGAGAGAGAGAGAGAGAGAGAGAGAGAGAGAGAGAGAGAGAGATGGGAGAAGTGGTAGTGGATAGGAATTGTAGCCTTGGAATAGACAGAAAAGATATTAATACATATATTTATAGCTTCCCCAAAGCAGAGAACAAGTGAATCTGATTAGCTTATACATGAGCCCAGTAGATAATATTAGATTGATATTAGAAGTGATACCTCAGACACTTATCTATCTCTCAGTTTAGGTTTAACAGAAAATCCCTTCTTCTGGGGGTGGGGTAAAGCATTGACTAAAGAGAAGAGTCCACGCCCTAAAGGGAGGATCTAGAAACAAAAAATTCTGCCAACAACAGTGGACTGGAATGGGGTCTGGGATGGAGGGGAGGAAGCAAAAGAGATTAACTAGTTCTTTTTAGACAAAAACTTTCAATCTCACACACTGCCAAGCACACTACTACTACCTTTGAGAATGACCAGGACCTGCTAAGTCTTCCTAAATTTTTTTTCCCTTTTAATGTCTTCCCATATTTCTAACTAATTTAGGGATATGAATATTGACCACAACTTCACATAACACAAAAATATCATTCACCTATAAAATCAAAGGACATTTATTGATAAAATTGAATTGCAGCATTAGAATTCCAGATCAATGGAATTTCTCCTGTGGAGGGTTTTAAAAGTCCATCCAGTTAGTTGTACCTGTTTTTCCCACAGTAATACCCAATGAACATGTTACTACAGGATCAACCTCCAAACATTTTGTTCTCAAAGATAAAAGCTTCAGGGAAAATTTCCTGTAGCTTACCACATTACCCTCCCACCAACTGAGTACTCAGTGATTTTCATTATACATTTATCTGCTGTCCTATCTCTTTCTCTGCTGTCTTCTCCAAGAGGAAGAAAGGTGGTAGAAGTTAAATAGAAAGAATGATCATCTATTGAATAAATGCTCCTGTTGCAAACTTGAAGACTTTCCCAGAACCCACAAAACTACAAATTCCCTCACTGAGAGGGCATTACAGATAGTGAAGTACAAAGGGCTTGCCTTCTCTATTTTAATAGATATGCTAACTTTCATGGTCCTCTCTGTACATTTCATTAGCAAATCATTTAGAAGCACCCCTCTCCTGCTTGCCTTGGTGTCTAAAGGAAAATCCAAAGGAAAAGCAATGAGTATTTGGGGTTTAGGAGGACCTTCTACAGAGCTGTATTAATAACATTAGTAAAAACAAATCTTACATTTACATTGTTTAAAAAGCAAATACAGCTATTTTCTCACTTTATCCTCATAGTAATTTTGTGAAGCAGGTTGGGTGGTTGTCCTGATTTTACAGATGAGAAACATGAGAATTACAGAATGGCAAAAACTGGAGCAGAACTGAAGTCTTCTGAATCTGTCTCAATATATGCTCCATTGTTGCAGGTGTTGTCTTCTAAAATGGTTACCAGATTTTGTCAACCTTCTTTTACAATGAAACTGAATTTGTTGTTTGAGCATGCCTACACTGGATTTATTAACAAACACATATTTAAGTGGGAAATTTTTTTTTTATTAGAAGATTCCCAGAAATGAATGGAATCCATTAGCAGGCTTTTACGTGATTGGTGTTTTTCACTGGTTGAGTCTAAGCAAGTAAGTCCAGAAATGAGTGGACTCTACTAGGAGATTTTCATTTGATTGCTATCTTACTCTAGCCAGTTTCTGAGCAATATTATCAGCAAAACAATAATGAGACCAATGAAAAATAAATCCCAGTTGGGTCCGAGGGTGTTCTCCAACTTCAGCCATCTCCATTTCATATTATACTGTTGAGGAGGGAAAAAAAGTTAGCTTAGCAATATAGACATTGAGATTCTAAATTATTCATCATTTCATTGCCTTCCCTTTTAATCTCATCTCATAATATTTTTCCACCCTGTGGTCTTCAACCCAATTGGATTATTCTGCCCCCTGAGCATATCCTGACTTTGTATCTTTGTCAATGTTTTTTCCTAGAATATTTTTCTTCCCACTATTTGGTTATTGAATTCTTTGTTGCTGTTCAGTAATTTTCAACGATATTAGATCAGTTTCCATTTCCTTCTCCAATTCAATTTACAAATGAGGAAAAGGAGGCAAATATGGTTAAGTGACTTGTCCAGGGTAACACAACCAATAAAGTGCCTGAGGTCAGATTTGAACTCAGAAAGATGAGTTTTTCTAATTCCAAGTCTAACACTCTGTCCCTTATGCCATCTAGTTTTCCTGCTTGAATTCTCACCTAATTCAAATGCCCATCCATCAGTATGAATATGAACCATTCTCTGATTTCTTTAGTCTACAATGATCTTTTCTCTTTTGGATGTTATGTAGCACTTTGTTCTGTGACTCTGGATTGCCTTTATCATATTATTATTTTGAATTATAGTGATGCATACACATCAAATCCCTATCCCTATTTACTATCCCTATTTACTTTTATGTGTATATGTTGTTTTCAATCTAGAATAAACACACCTTGAGGACAGGAAGTGTTTACTTTGTCTTTGTAGCTTCAGTGCTGAGGATACAAGTATCTGAAACCATTTAATAAATCATTATTGAATTTAATTCTAGACTATAAGTTTCAGAAGGACAGCAATTATTCCTTATATAGACTAGGCCTCCAAATATATATTGAGAAAACTTTTAACCTTTCAAGTGCCTAGTATAATGCCTTGTACATGGTATTGATCAATCAACTTTTGGGAAACTGAATTGAATTCTGTCTCCAAACATGATAAGCACACAATCTGTCATTAGAACAATACTATAAGCATTAAAAAAAAAGCCTTGCACTTCCCTGGAATAGCCTTTAAAGACCCATTGTGATCATTACAAGGAGACATTAGAATGGAAAATTGAGTGAGGTTTAACAAAGTTTAAGAATAAGATTTCCTTCTCAATCAGAGTCTACACAACCCAGAGCTTATTGAAACTCATTTTAGGACCACTGAAAATTCTGAACATTCTTTCCCATAGATAGGTCTGCTAGGCCACAGAACTGGGGCCTTCCAAGATCTAATTTTGTAATGCCTTTGATATTGTGAACCTTTCTTGAATAGCTCTATGATGTCACTGATATGGGTATTCTCACTCATGCTGGAGATTACAAACTTGTTTCTTGCATATCCATCCTGTGCAACTCTAGTTCACACCTCTCTTAGTTTTCTTCTAGTGATCTACCCAAACTGTTGGAGAACATCCTCTAGCTCTCTCAATATTACCTGAATATCAATGTAATATATAGGTTCTATATTGATGATCCCTTTTGATACATAGAAGCTAATTTTTTTCCCCTTCTGGTCATATATTTTCTACTTATTTCTTCATTTTGTAGCATGAAGATATTGTATCATTTATCTTCATTGCTGATTTCTATTTTTATATCACTTGGCTTATATTACCTATAAGAGATTTATTGTACTTTGAGATATTTGCATATCACCCAAGTAAGTTTCTTGCTGGCAGGGACTATATGTTCTCTAACTTTATCTTCTCTGAAGACAAACTAGGAATCTCAGTATCTAGGCAAATTTAGTTGGTAGTGGGAGGAAGGGATGAGAAGAGAGGGAAGGGACTGGTGTTGATGTTCTGTGAGGGACAGTTTCACCTCAAGTATAATTTTGCTGGGATAGAGGGCATGGCTCATCCTTCTTCCCCCTCCTCCTCCTCCTTCTCCTCAATTTCAACTGGTCCATAATCCTACATTTTCACCTTCTCCTACAATCTTCTTTCTTATCCAAACCCTACAGGGATGCAGTCTAGTAGGAGACTGGAGAAGTGTAGCAGTAGTCTCTAAGTTACTCTAAGGAGTAATTGCCTTACTCCCCTTCCCAAGATGTTAGCTTATACACAACTGCTTTTTCCTACTTGGGACCTGGTCTCCCCCTTAGCACCTAGAACAATTTCTTTGATGTAGAATGTAATATTAGTTAAATATATAAATCAACTCCCTTTTTGAAATTTCAAAAATGAGTTAAAACAGAATTTTTTTGTAAGATGTGTGTGTGTGTATATATATATATATACATATTTTAGTGCATTATATTTATGTATATATGTTATGTATTTATATACATGTATGTGTGTTTATTGTTATCTTTCATTGTCAAAGAGGTCTAAAATGTCATCACTATGTTGGAGTCAAAAATACAATGTGTCGGACTGTGGCTGATCAAATCAATACCACAGAACAGGCATAAATATACACACACATATATACACATATACAGTGCATATATATAACACATTTATATATCAATATACAATTGTATATATCAATAACTATAAATATACATTTAACATTTATACTTATAAAGTAAATTGAACAGTTTGCTTAAAAGGATTATCACAAATTGAGCTACTCCATCCGATCTTAAAAAGTATGTGAGAATAGTTCAAACCAAACTTACCTTGTAAAACCTGAAATCTTTGATCAAATGCATCATCTCTAATTTCAAGAGTGCCAAGAACACCGGTATGTGGGCATCTGGGCTTGTTTCAGCAGCCAAATCATATAATCTCCTTGCCAAATGAATGTCCTGAGAACACAAACCCAACAGGCACATTGTGAAGAGTCAGTGAAGCAAAGATGGAATCATTTCAGTTAGGGAGAGAGGTTAGGAGTTGTAAGACAAGTTTTTAGCTCATTGTATATCTTTGTGATTTTAAGCAAATAACAAGATTTTTTTTTTAGCCTGAATTTTCCTCATCCAAAAGGCTACCATGAGGATCTAATAAGAATAGAAAACAGGACTTTTCTAGAGACAGCTCTAACCTGATTGTTAAATTTTTATTGTGAATGTTTATACCCAGGAAATCAGGAAATACTATCAATAAGGCTTGATATGGTTGTTCTGATGACTGTCTAAGAAAAGTGACTCAGAAAATAATGCATATTAAATTTATTAGTATATCCTGAGTGCTTTCCTTTAACCCTTAGAGAGCCACTTGTTAAACATTTACCAGGACACCCTTGCCATACATGCAAATCTACTTGCATCTTTTTAGAGATATAATCCTACTTATTGCTAATTCTGGTTTTACCTGTGTGTTACCAGAAATATTTTTCAAAATCAATAGCAGGACTTTACCATTTTTCAGTTGTTTCATTGGTTTTATTGGTGATCATGTGCATATGCTGTGCTGTGCTGTGTGTGTGTGTGTGTGTGTGTGTGTGTGTGTGTGTATGTGTGTGTTGTAGTTTGGTTCCTCAAGGGGCACACTCAGAAAAGAATCTCATTTTTTACCACTTATGCCATTCATTAACCAACCTAAGGTGTATTTTTGTCTTCCTATTTAATATGCCATGCATCCTGTTTGGCCACCTGCCCAGTCCATCTTGCCATCTGACCTGTCACTGCTGCCCTGATTCCTATCTTAACTATCACTCTTAACACTATACCCTCAGAGATGGTGCCCCCAGATTGGATCATATCTGCTTTAGAATACCTTTCCCTGTGGCTGTTATCTCTGAATAAGGAATGAATAAGTGAAAACTTTCCTAACCTACTGTCTAACCAGCCCCAGACTGTTAGACCAGTGGTATCAAATTGCCCCAAAACTTCAGTCAAGTCACAAATTAACATCTACGTTCTATTATATTTTTATATATTTTGTCAAATATTTGCCAATTACATTTTTTTTTGGTTTGATAGGGAACGTTGCTGGATCATCATGGCACCTGTGCTTTAGACCATCTTTTACATTCTTATAGTCATCCACTTAGTCCAATTTGACACCTGAACTAAAGACAACCTCTCTCTTTCTACCTATTATTTTAAACACAGTAACCTGAGTAATAGTATTATTGGTTTTTAAACAGTGATGTTAATAGATTAAACCATGGATCAATTCACTATTCCTTTGATTCTTTAGAGGAAAATTTACTTTCCTGGCCGTGTGTGTGTGTGTGTGTGTGTGTGTGTGTGTGTGTGTTTATAAATTCTCCCAGAACAGTGAATATCACACTTTTTGTATTTTTTTCCTAGGTACTGAAAACTGTACTGGAACACACTGAATAAGTACTTAAATGAATTTTTTTTAATCTATTCATTTTAGGAAGGAGCCAAATAATAAGTGAATGACTGAGAAGGGAAAAATATTTTCAAAGGATTTTCCATGTGTCAAGATTGCTAGATTTTTCTATAAAGCTTCAGTCAATTTGCTCTGTTCTTCTAGGTTTGAGGTTGGGATTCAGGCTGTGGGAATGTTGAATACTTCAAAAGGAGCAAAAGGTTACTTCAGGGAAGAAATGTCAGAAGGGATTTTTCTGCCTATTCATATGGTTATCTCATTTTCCTCCCTACTGTATCAGCCCAGTTTCAGAAAGGAATGAATCCTGAAGACTAGCATACTAAATATAGTTATTAAGTGGCTTTCCATTTCTTAGATAAGGGAATTGCTGAGTCATTTTTGTAGTTTTTCAAATGCTGAATAGCCTTCTAAATTAGTTAATTTGAGAAGAGGCATTTGTCTGCCTTAAAATCTTAAAATCTGATAAGAGAACTGTAACTAGATCTTCCTGGCAAAAGACTAAATGGATCTTGTAAATGTACTAATTTCTACATCTAATTCCTTCAAATTCATTTCGCATCCATTTTAAAACACTCTGCTGATTATAACTTCTCCATCCTTTTCCTATATAAATGGCATGTTTAATTCAAAAGGAAGTTCACCAGAAATCAGTCTTTATTGTAGATAGATAAATGTCAGACATTTAACTAGGTAATATTTTTTTTTATTTTTAACACTATTTTTGGTTTTTGCAAGGCAATGGGGTTGAGTGACTTATCCAGGGTCATACAGCTAGGTAATTATTAAGTATTTGAGGCAGGATTTGAACTCCAGGGCAGGTGCTCTATCCATTGCCCCACCTAGCTGCCCTTAGGTAATAATTCTTAATTTATTCCTCAAGACAAACGGCTCAACCATTGAGTTGTCAAATGCAAAAAATTAAACTCATTTGGGAAGAAACCTCAAAGGCTCATCACAGTTCTCTCGTGGTCTCTAGGCATCACTGTGAGCAATCTATCTGGGAAATGGTATATCTTTTCCCTTTTTAATATTCAAAGAAAAAAAATTCAGCCCCCCCCCCCCGCCTTGGAAATGAATGGGAACTATATCTATTTGTCCAGATTTGAAGTCCAGAAATGAAATAACATTTGGGCCAGAGATGTAGATATGGAAGTGTCCTTAGAGGTCACCTAATCTTACTCACTCATTTTACCTGTGAAAGGCCTAAAACAGAGATTAAGGGACTTGTCCCTGGTCACACAGATAGTAACAGGGTAGCTGAAATTCAAATCCAACTCCTTAGATTCTAAATGCAGTACTTTTTCTACTATAGTGGGAGTTCTTAACCATTTTTATGGTGTCAGATCCTTTGGTGAAACTGATGGATTTTTTTCCTTAGAATAATTTTTTTTTAAATTCATAATTGAAGGATATGCTGAATTTGAGTTAGAGGTTAGTAAAAAAATGCATTTTTTTCCCATCCAGTTTTATGGACCCCCTGAAATTTTCTATGGACACCAGGCTAACAACCCTAGTGTTTGTTTTTTTTTTAAGTTTTTGCAAGGCAAATGGGGTTAAGTGGCTTGCCCAAGGCCACACAGCCAGGTAATTATTAAGTGTCTGAGGCCGGATTTGAACTCAGGTACTCCTGACTCCAGGACCGTTGTTCTGTCTACTGCACTACCTAGCTACCACAACCCTAGTGTTTTAACATATTGTTAGACCTGTAGTTATTTAATTGTGCAAGACATTAGTCATCTTTGAACTTTTACTGACAACTTATTTAATTATTTAAGTCCGTAAAGGTCTATGAATACTACAGTATCATACTTTCAGTTCAGGATAGGATAGGATCTTCATTCAATTTGTTTTAAATTAAATAACCCAGACTTTTAGTTACAGGTTCTATTCTCTCCCAATGTTCTTATAGAATATTCCCCCTGGGAAGTCATAGGTATCATAGTGAAAGCTTCATTAAATTGCTCACCACTCTTCCACAGTCAAACTCAGTCAGTGACCAATTTGTGACTCTGGCTCTACTCTTTTTGGAGTTTTCTAGCTCACAAACTTTAGCTGTCTCTAAGACATATCTATAATGGAATTCTGACTCCTCTAAGATATGGGAGGAATTTTTAAAAATATATCTATATTGGTATCTTTCTTTCCTCCTGAGTACTTTTTATTCCCAAGACAAAAGTTTTAGCAATAAACACTTCGCAGGGGGGTGGAGCCAAGATGGCAAAATGATGGTAAGTAATGCAGGCAGCTCTCCCCCAGATCCTTCAAATGTCTTTAAGTAATGAGTATAACCAAATTCTAGAGTGGTAGAACCCATGGAAAGACTGAGTAAAGCAATTTTTCTGGCCCAAAACACCTTGGAAGATCTGCAGAAAAGGTCTGCTATACTGGGGTTGAAAAAGGGGTTGGAAAGGGCCACAGCACAACCTGGGCAACCATGAATGACTCTAGCCATCCAAGAACATTTCTGTGGGGTGCCTGGGTCCCTGGGAGTGCTTGGGTCTGTGGCAGCAGGGATGATTTCCAGACCTCTCAGCCCAGGGATCACAATGAGCATGGAACCCAGTCCAGTGCAGGCCTCAGCACAGTCCTGGCCCAGGGAACCAGAAGCAGGATTGGGGAGCTACACAGCAGAGAGACACTGGGCAGCTGCTTCGAGAGAGCTCAACCCATGGATGGTAAGGGGGTTAGGGAAGACTATAGAGGTTTCTCTGTTATCTCTGAGGCAAAACTCTGTTGCTTTGCCCTTTCTCAGATCCCAGTTTCAGATAGGGGAGCTTTACTGCCATAGTTGAACAGGACTCCTCTTCACAGGTCTAGGGCAGAGGGGAATATTTGTGGTCATCCACAGACCAGAGAAAAGGCTAGGAGAGCAGTCAGAGCCTCTGGAAAAATATTATAGCAATTTCTCTGAAAACACCTGCAAAAACCCTCAAAAATTTGAGAAAGTGCATCCTCCACCCTGGAAGCAAAGAATTAAAAATTAAGTCAAAGACTGAGGAATTGAGCAAACAACAGAAAAAAAAATCTGATCATACAATTACTTTGATCCCATGGATGATCAAAATATACCTCAGAAGATGATAAAGTCAAAGCTTATGTCTCCAAAACCTTTAAGAAAAATATGAATTGGTCTTAGGCTATGGAAGAGTTCAAAAAAGATTTTGAAAATCAAGTAAGGGAAGTAGAGGAAAAATTGGAAAGAGAAATGAGAGCAATATAGGAAAATCATGACAATCAAGCCAGCAACTTGGTGAAGAAGATATAAAAAAATACTCAGGAAAATAACATCTTAAAAATCAGTTAACTGTTGCCATTGCTGATCGCAACTCCCTCCTTTCGTATTTCTCCACTACCATGTACTATATTTTCTCTCTCCTTTCACTCTGACTCTGCTGTAGGGCAGCTGAGTGGCGCAGCAGACAGATCCCCGGCTCTGGGGCCAAGAGGCCCTGAGCCCCCATACCATCCCTTAGGCCCAGTATCCACCTGGCCCTATTTCTCTCCTCTTTACTTCATCGCTCAAGCGAGTCTATATTTATGGGGGGAGGGATATTTCGTTTACTCTTAAACACGAATATTTTATTAATGTATTAAAAACCCATTATTTCTACAAAATGAGAATAAATATTAAATAAAAAAATTAAAAATCAGTTAAGGTCAAATGGAAAAAGCAGTCCACAAGGTTAATGAGGAGAAGAAAGCCTTAAAAAGCAGAATTGATCAAATGGAAAAAGAGATACAAGAACTCTCTGAAGAAAATAATTCCTTCAAATATAGAATGGAACTAGGGGAAGCTGACGACTTTGTACAAATAATGTTTTTTTTAATACATTAATAAAATATTCTTGTTTAAGAGTAAACGAAATAACCCCCCCCCCCCCATAAATATAGACTCGCTTGAGGGATGAAGTAAAGGGGAGAGAAAAAAAATTAAAATAAAAAAATAGTAATAAGTGTAGGTATGGCCAGGTGGCACAATAGATGGAGCACTAGCCCTGGAGCCATGAGCACCTGAGCCCACATCCGGCCCTGTACACCCAACAATCACCCAGCCATGTGACATGCAAGCCACCCCAACCCCACTGCCCTGCAAAAACCAAAAAAAAAAAGAAAAAAAAAGACCCAAAATAAAATAAAAATAGTAATAATAGTAAGGGAACTGGGTGGTGGACAGAGCACTGGCCCTTCAGCTAGGAGCACCTGGGTCAAAATCTAGACTCAGACACCCAAAAATCACCCTGCTATGTGGCCCCAGGCAGGCCACCCAGCCCCATTTGCCCTGCACCCCCCAAAATAATAATAATAAAAAATGTGCTTGAGTCTTTGTTCCAGCACGAACAACTCTGTTGCAGGTGAATCACATTCTTTATGTTAAGTCCATCACAAAAGTTTCTTACATATTTTTCCACTGTTGCCATTGCTGATCGCAACTCCCTCCTTTCGCATTTCTCCACTATCATGTACTATATTTTCTCTCTCCTTTTACTCTGACTCTGCTGTAGGTAGCTGAGGGGCGCAGCAGACAGATCCCCAGCTCTGGGGCCAAGAGGCCCTGAGCTCCCATACCACCCCTTAGGCCCAGCATCCACTTGGCCCTATGGTCCCAGACAGGCCATCCAATCCCAGCCCCTTTCAAGAAGTAAAAAATAAAATGTGTTATATTTGACTACTCTCCCGCCCATCCTCTCCTCCATCACTCACACTACCCCCCTTCCCCCTGTCCCCCCCCTCCTTCTTACTCCAGATGCCTATACCCCATTGAGTATATATGCTGTTTCCTCTCCTAGCCACCTCTGATAAGGGCGAAGATTCCCTTGTTCCCCCTTGCCTTCCCCCCTTCCATATCATTGCAATAGCTCATTGTAATAAAGAAAAATCTTATTATATGAAATATCTTGGCCTATTCCCCCTCTCCTTTTTCTTTCTCCCATTACATTTCCCTTTTTTTCTATTGACTCCATTTTTACACCATATTTTATCTTCAAATTCATCTTTCTCCTGTGCTTCAACTATAAAAGCTCCCTCTACCTGCTCTATTAACTGAGAAGGTTCATATGAGTATTATCAGTGTCATTTTTCTATGCAGGAATACATGCAGTTCATCATCAAGTCTCTTATATTTTCCCCCTCTCCTCCAATCTCCATGCTTCACCTGAGTCCTGTATCTGAAGATCAAACCTTCTGTTCAGCTCTGGCCATTCCAACAGGAACATTTGAAATTCCCCATGTTCATTGAAAGTCCATCTTTTTCCCTGGAAGAGGACATTCAGCCTTGCTGGGTAGTTGATTCTTGGCTGCATTCTAAGCTTTTTTGCCTGCTGGTATATTATATTCCAAGCCCTACGAGCTTCCAATGTAGTTGCTGCTAAGTCCTGTGTGATCCTGACTGCAGCTCCACGATATTTGAACTGTGTCCTTCTGGCTGCTTGTAATATTTTCTCTTTGACTTGGGAGTTCTGGAATTTGGCTATAATATTCCTAGTGGTTGGTTTTTTGGCATCTCTTTCTTGGGGTAATCGGTGGATTCTCTCCATTTCTATTTTGCCCTCTGCTTCTAGAATATCAGGGCAATTTTCCTGTAGTAATTCTTTGAAAATGATGTCAAGGATCTTTTCCTGATCATGACTTTCAACTATTCCAATAATTTTTAAATTATCTTTCCTAAGTCTGTTTTCCATATCAGTTGTTTTTTCAATGAGATGCTTCACATTTTCTTCTAATTTTTTATTTTTTTTTTTTGGTTTCGAAGTATTGAATCCTGGTTTCTCATAAATTCATCAATCTCCCTGAGTTCTATTCTTTGTCTAAAGGATTTGTTCTCCTCAGAGAGTTTTCTTATCTCTTTTTCCATCTGGCCAATTTTGCTTTTTAAAGCATTCTTCTCCTCAATAACTTTTTGAACTGTTTTATCCATTTGACCTAAGCTGGTTTTTAGCATGGTATTTTCTTCAGCATTTTTTTGGATTTCCTTGACTAGGCTGCTGACTTCATTTTCATATTTTTCCTGCATCTCTCTCCTTTCTTTTTCCCAGTTTTTCTTCTAACTCCCTCATTTGCTTTTCAAAGTCTTTTTAAATATCTGTCATAGCCTGAGCCCAATTTCTGTTTTTCTTGGAGTCTTTAGATGCAGGAGCTTGTGCTTCCTCATCTTCAGACTGAGTATTTTGATCCTTCTTGGGCTCATATGTAAAATATTTCTCAATGGTGTTCCTCTTTTTTTCTCTCCTTGCTCATTTTCCAAGCCTAATCCTGTTTTTAGGGTGCTTTCTGAGCTTTTGGGACACTCCCACAAAGGTCTCAGTGTGTGAGGCTCTGTCCTTTCTCCTGGTCTGTGAATGACCATATGCACCCCCCCCAAGCGCTGAAGTGGAGGGGACCCCTGCTGTTCTATTGGGGGGGGGGGGCTAGGCTGTGATCAGGATCTGAATGTGGTCAGAGTCCCAGAGTCCTGTTCCAGGAGCAGAGCTGGGCAGTCGCTCTCTCTTCACTCCCCTAGGTTCAATGGGCTCATGCCCTGGGGGATCCTGCTTACCTGTTCTGCCTGCTTCTGTTTCCTGGAACTTGGCTGCGCTGGACATGCTGCTCTCTGTGTGCCCTGAGGGCTGGGCTTCTTGTGCTTGCTCTGGCAGAGGTCCCCGCTGTTCCCCCAATTTTTGCCTGGTGCTCCCTGGCATGTAGCTCAGGAAACTCCCCAGCTGCTGTGAGCTGTGGCTCCCAGCGCCCTGGGGCTGCCTCCAGGAAGCTGAAGTTCTTTTGCTCTGGTGGGCCTCTCCTCTGGCAGGCCGCCCCTACCTTGAGTAGGTGAACTGCCTCATCGGGTCCCTCTGTTAGTTCTGTCTCTCGAAAATTTAGTTAGAGTCCTTAGCTTACAAATTTAATGAGAGAGCGCCTAAGACACGATCTGTTCTTGTCACCATCTTGGCTCCACCTCCCAGCCAATGACTTTGTGAAAAATCAAGAAACAATTTAAAAAAACCCAAAAGAATGAAAAACTAGAAGAAGATGTGACATATCTCATTGGAAAAACAACTGACCTAGAAAACAGATTCAGGAGAGATAATTTTAAAATTATTGTTCTTCCTGAAAATCATGCCAGCAAGAGAGCCTAAACTTCATTTCTCAAGAAATTCTCCAGGAAAATTGCCCTGATATCCTAGAACCAGAGTATGAAAGAGAAATTGAGGGAATCTACCAATCACCTTGCAACAGAGATCCCAAAATAAACAAACTTCCAGGAATATTATAGCCAAATTCCAAATCTCCCAAGTCAAGGAGAAAATTTTATAAGCAGTCAGAAACAATTCAAATATTGTGAAAAGCTTCAGTCAGGATTACTGATTTAGCAGCTTTTACATTAAGGACTCACGGGGCTTGGAATATGATATTCTGGAAAGCAAGATAGTTTGGGTTACAACTGAGAATCAACTACCCAGCAAAAATGAGCACTCTTTCAGGGAAAAATTGGACATTCAATGAAACAGGGGACTTTCAAACTTTCCTGTTGAAATGACCAGAGCTGAACAGAAAGTTTTATCTTCAATTGTACTACTCAAGTGAAGTATAGAGAGGGTGGACAGGAAGGGCAAATTAGGAGGGATTTAATGATGATGACCTGCTGGTATTCTTCCATTGGAAGATGATACTGATAACCCTTATGAACCTTCTCATTTATTAGGGCAGTTAGAAGGAGCATCTATAGACAAGGCACAGCAAAAAGCTGAATATGAATGTATAATATTTTATAAAGATGGAGTTAATAGGCAAGAAAGGAATGAAGTAGAAGAAAAATAAAGGAGAGTTGGAATGGGCTAAGTTATTTCATATAAAAGCAAGAAAAACTTTTGCAATGGAATGAAAGGGGGGAAGGTGGGGAGGAATGAATGAGCCTTCAAATGCATTGGAAGTGACTCAGAGAGGAAAGAACACACACACACTCAATTGAGTATAGAAATCTATCTTACCCTAGAAGAAAATGGGAAAGGGATAGGAGAAAGGGGAAAGGGGGGAGGGGGTGTAGGTGATAGAAGAAAAGGAAGATCATGGGAGAGGATAGTCAGATACAACACACTTCTGAGCAGGGACAGGGTAAAAGAAGAGAGAGAGAGAGAGAGAGAGAGAGAGAGAGAGAGAGAGAGAGAGAGAGAGAGAGAGAGAATAGAATAAATGAGAGTGGGAAGGAATAGGATGGAGGAAAATACAGAGAATAATAGCAAATGTAGGGAAAAAATATTACAGCAATTTCTCTGATGGACTTTAAAAATGCTATGTCCAAAGATTGAGTTGATAGTATCTGAATACAGTCTGAAGCACACACTTTTTTTCTCTCACTTTATTTTTTTGAGGTTTCTTTTTCTTTGTGTGTGTGTGTGTGTGTGTGTGTGTGTGTGTGTGTGTGTGTGTGTGTGTGATTATGTTTACTTTTACAACAAGACAAATATATTAATGTGAAAAAAATTAAACATCTTTCAGGTTGCCAAAGGAACTAGGAAGTATAATATTGGTTGGCATTAAGTGTTTTTTGGGGAGCATTTCCTTTTATAATTTGTTATAGGGGAGTATTTTTTTCTTCTAGGATCTTAATGTCTAGATGGATTGGAAACCCTCCCTCACCCAACTGCTGCTGCTTTTCCCTCTAATGTTCTTTTGTATTAGGGGCATATTTACATACACTTTTTTCTCTTTTAGAATATAAGCATCTCCCTATTACTGTCACCGGTCTCCTCTAAGGAAATGCTCCACTGATGATTTTTTTCCCCTCATCGTCAGCTGTTCCTCTTCTCTTTCCACTTTACTTTTACGAAATGTCCAAAACTGAACTCTCATTCATTTATTCAATAAATACCTATTCTGTGCCAAGAATCATAGAAGGAGCTGAGGGTACAGATTAAAATATATAATATATGTATATATATATATATTCTTTACTTCTTTAACCTTAAGGGACTTACATTCTTCTTTATAAATATAATTTGTTTATAATACTAGACATGGGAAAATTCCAGATAAAATGCTGTAGAAATAGTTGAAGAGGAGTAAGCACATTGTAAATGATCTTAAAAGATAGGTGGAGGAATTTATATTTTTTCCTAGAAACAATAGGAGGCACTTTTTGAGCAGGAGGGGTGACATCTTCAAGGAAGAGAGTAAAGAGACAAAAATGACTTAAAGGTTTCAAGCCTGGATGGCATGTAAGTTAGTGGTGCCATAGACAGAAATAGAGATGTTAAAAGGAGGAATAGATTTAGGGAGGGAAATTACAAATTCAGGCTTTAATCACATCTCTCCTAGTAATTGTCTCTAATTTGTATGTGTGTGCATATATACATACATATATTAACATAGTGATTGTCTCTCATAGATCATTTTATAGAATCCCCTCTTAATGTGTCTACTGGCTTCTAATCTCATTTTTCCAGTTCATCATTCACATAGCCACTGAAAATTGATCTTCCGGGGTGGCTAGGTGGCACAAGTGGATAGAGCACCGGCTCTGGAATCAGGAGTACCTGAGTTCAAGTCCAGCCTCAGACACTTAATAATTACCTTTCTGTGTGGCCTTGGGCAAGCCACTTAACCCCATTTGCCTTGCAAAAATCTAAAGAAAAATTGATCTTCCTTTGGAAATATGATATGAAAAGAAAAAGTATTACTCAAAAAGTCATTTTTTGAGGTATGAGCAAAAACTCTTACATTAGGAATTTTTAATAATTTTTTATTGTCTCTAGGGAGAAAATACAAATTCCTCTGTTTTTAAGGATTTTTGACTTGATCCCACCTTTGCAATATTATTTTGCATTGTTCCCTTTCATAGAATTATTTTAATCAAATTAGACTATGGTGGCCTGTACTCAGCATGCCATCTCCTACTTCCATGCATGTGAATGGATAATTCTTCATATTTGGAATTCACTTCTTTGTAACTCTCAAGAAATCTCTTCCTTCAAAGGTGCCAGGTGCTCAGGCTTTTCTTGCCTTGCTTTCCCACCTCCCCTCCCCCACCTCCTCTACAGCTTATAAGTATTTTTTTCTCTCTCAAATTTCAAGGACTAATATAATCATTAGGATTTGGAGTTCAAGAAACTTCAAGGCTTCATATTCAGTTGATTTAATTACAGGATTTATTGAATGGTAAAAAAACCACATGGGCTTACTTTCATAGAAGGATGATACAAGATACTACTTCACTGCTAATTGCTTTGTGTGACACTAGATGATGGATATATGAGTTGTATCTAGATACTATTAGCCTGACCCCTGGACAACTTAGTGGTTATGTAGCTTATTGGAACCCCTTACACATGGAAATCAGATGATCCTGAACACAAGGTTCAGTGGATTGAAGGATTTTTGTCAATCAGTTCAGTTTTCTCCATCTGTATGTCTCTCCTCTGAAAAAAATGGATCCAATTTAACTTCCTCTGCATCAGTTACATTTTCTGGATCTTTTCTATGCTCTTCCACTTCTGCTTTGCTCAATAGTTTTCTGAGTAGTTATTATAGTTTCTTGTACAATGTAAGTTTTTTGAGGATAAGAATTGTGCTATTTTTTTTAATCAGTACATCTGTAGTGTTTGGAGCAGTAGGTGCTTTTGGAATTGGACAGAGTTGAAATACCAGCTCTCCAGACACCAGGGGAGTGACATCCTCCTCTAATCTTACTGTTATTAGAGAGAAGAAAAGGTGCGGTTCATTTAGTGAGGAAAATCACAGATCTCTCCCAGGGGTAAAAAAGTTTAATTCACCAGTTGTACAAACAGTTTGCAAGTTATCACAAAAAGTCCACAAGCTGTTACAAAAGTTCACAAGTTGAGTTCTTTGGAGAAGGAATTTGATAATGAGTTTGTTAAAGGACAGGCTGATTAGCAGAAGTTGAAGGAAAGAAAGGCTAAAGATAAGTTAGGAAACCATTGATCCCTAATGAGGGAAAGTAGTCATGTGGGAATCAAGTTTACATATTTTACTAAGGTAAGAGACAGCAGGGGAGAACAGCAAAGAGAACAATAAAAATGTAAAAGGGTGAGTTTCTAAGAAGGTAATAAGCAAAAAGAAATGGTTGAGAGAGAGAATAACAAAGAGGAGAATCAAGTTAAGAAAGGAAAAGGAAACAACCATGAGGCAGTGACTGAGCTTAGATCAACATAGATCCAGCTTCATGGAGCTGGGGCCACATTGGTCTAGTACTATGGAACTGGAGCGTGTGGATCCAGTTTAAAGAAAGGAAAGGAGAAGAAACCAGAGCAACCTGGCTGGGAGCTGAGTAGGAAGTAATGATTTCTTCAGTACTCCTTGGTGGTAGGTGAGTAAGGGCAGCATTTTGAGGGTGGTCTAACATCTGGTGTGGGTGTGGTATTCATTCCACTGCTCATGCCCCAGAAGTGGTTCTCAAGGAATGGTTCAATGCCTATTGTATTATCCACTGCACCTGCCCAGCTTCTATTGCCCACAGAACATTCTTGACTACACCAATGCATGCCCAAAGTCAGAAACATGGCCACCCATTAATCCAATATAGAACAGCACTGAACATCACTAACAGTATCCTGCAAAATGCCTTCTCCAACTCCTCTTAATTCCAGTACCTTCCCTCTGTCAATTATTCCCTATTTATCCTGTATATCCTGTATATAGTATATTTTTGTTGTTGTCCCTTCCCCAATTAGATTAGAACTATCTTTTGCCTCTTTTTTGTGCTCAGTATTTAGCAAAGTGCTGACATCTAGTAGGTACCTAATAAATGCTTATTGGATTGAATTAATTAAAATTTGAATTAAATTAAATGAAGAGCCTAGAAGAAAAAATCCACTCCCTTACAAGAATCATAAAAGGAAATGCTCCCCAAAGAAAAAGTATGACAACAAATATTATCCTTGCTATTTCCTTTGTTTCATCACCTGAGAAACGTCCTTGGGTTCCTTCAGTCAGATTCCTGTCCCATGGAAGAGTCTACCAGGTGGCAGAAGACCTGGACCTCAGAAACAGTTAAGTTATCCAATGGGTTGGGAATGCTGAGCCTTCTGAGCAGTCAGAAGAGCAGTGTCAGGTAATGCAAAGCTTTTTTAAAAAATTTATTTAAGGCAATGGGGTTAAGTGACTTTCTCAAGGTCACACGGCCAGGCAATTAAGTGTCTGAGGTTAGATTTGAACTCAAGTCCTCCCGACTCCAGGGCTTGTGGTCTCTCCACTGTGCCACCTAGCGGTCCCATAATAGAAAGCTTTGAAGAGCTTGTTAAGGAGTTTGGACATTGTTAGGCAATGGGAAGTCTGTGGCTATTTTAGAGTGGAGGAATAATAGGATGAGAGCTGTGCCTGAAGGTGGCTACTCTGGCAGCAATGTTAGGGCATGGGGGAAGGAACAGAGACAGATAGTGAAGTGATCCTTTCTTTATAAGACTCCTGAAACAAATGAAACAAAAAGATCTGTGACCTTTGTTTCTCATTGGAAGTAAACCTGGTACTAAGATTTAGAAGTGAATCTTCTGACTGTGGCTCACATGCTGTTGAATCACTTGTGGGTAACCTACGTACTTCACCTTGCCCCAATTTCTTCTGTGTTCATCTAACTCATGGGTTTGCATGATGATTAACTAATAAAAGATGATTGTGAAACATTGTTTTATGTGAAAACCAACTAATAACTAGGTGAATTAAAGGCTGAGAAAGTCTTAGAATCTAATTTCTTTGCTCTTATTAATCATCCTTGGACTATGCTTTGGGTTTTTAATTATTATCATATTCATTTCAGCAATAGGAATCAGTAATACCTCCTAATTAGTTTGAATATGAGATAGTACTGTAATAATCTTTGCCCCTTGGTACCTAGTTATTTTTCTTGTTGCTAAATAAAATCAGTTACTAAAGACAATGTGTGCTGACCCTTAGCTAACTTAAAAATTTTAATATCTAGAAATGTTGTTGCTAGTCTACTTAATTTTATTTTTAAAAGTAAGACTCTAGAAGAAAAGGCAAGTATGACAGAGGAGTGAGGAATTAGGGTGTTTGGTTCCCACAGAATGTAAGGGAGATTGTTAGTATATTTGTGTGTGTGTGTGTGTGTGTGTGTATACATTACATACATACATACATACATACATACATTAATTACAAAGCCTGGGGTCTGCCTGTAATTGTGCTATGCACAGGTATGTGAGAGAATAACAAAGAAAAAAAGGAAAAGGAAACAACCATGAGATTGTAAGACAAAAGAAATGAGTCTGATCAATCATTGAGCTGAGTGAGGTCTCCTTATCAGACTTCAAGCCTCCCTAATTCAGGGAGGTCAAAAACTAGCTTCAACTTCTCAGGGATTGACCTGGGAGTCTGGATCCTTGTCCTTTACAAGAACACCTGCTCAAGGGGGTTCATGCATATTACTGTTTACTTCCCTGTGGTGAGCAGGGTGGGGAAAGCATATAGAGGTGAGTGCATCAATTAGATTGTGACCCTAACAAATGATTGGCATAAAGGGGAGGAACAAACCCTTTTTTTTAAAAGATTTTTTCAAGGTAATTGGGTTAAGTGGCTTGCCCAAGGCCACACAGCTAGGTAATTATTAAGTGTCTGAGGTCGGATTTGAACCCAGGTACTCCTTGACTCCAAGGCCGGTGCTCTATTCACTGCACCACCTAGCCGCCCCAAGAACAAACCTTTCAAACTGTATATAAGACTGAATATTGTCATAATTTGGGATCTTCTTTCATTAGGAAAGAGGGTCCTTTTTTTTGCAAAGAAGAATTAATAAAGGTCATTTTTTGAAAGATTTTTGCAAGGCAATGGGTTTAAGTGGCTTGCCCAAGACCAAACAGGTAATTATTAACTGTCTGAGGCTGGAATTGAACTCAGGTCCTCTTAACTCCTGGGCTGGTGCTCTAGGCACTGCACTATCTAGCCGCCCCCCAAAAGCCATTTTAATCACTGTGGACTAAGTATTTATAATGATCATGCCATTGATAACAATTAGTAATAATTAAGTACCCATGATTTAATGGAAACCCTGACAAACAGAGATGATCAGGGGGAGCCTTCAAAATTTTTCTCTAAATTTGAAATGTATAAAACAGGAAAATCTATGCCCACCAACTACTGTTATTTAACATTTGAAGGAAGTACCAAAGGAGAAAGTATGCTAATGATTCCAAGAAATAAAAACTAATCCTCTGATGCATACAGTCAATTGGGATCAACAAAAAGTAATTCTCCCCTTTCTGCTTCAAACTAGTACTCCTAAACAGAAGTGGAAAAAGGGGGGGGGCTTCTAAGAGTCAGTGGAAGATATAATTGCTTTTTCATGACTAAGAATTCAACTCATTTCAATTCAATAAGCTCATTCAATTTAAGTCAATCATCTACTTTGTGATTTTGAGTTGTAGGCTAGATTGAAGTTATATTACTAGAATTCTCTCCATTCCATAATGCTCATTTCTGTCAGCTCCTTCCTTCCCAATCCTTACCTTACCTTACTTACCCAACATTTCAACTGTGCTCTCCAGTACCACTATTCTATTGGTAAAAAATTGCTCTTTGTATTAGAATACTTTTCTCACATTCTCCCCCAATAATTTTGTGTATGTTTTGTGTGAACTCTTTTTGGAATATTCCCAGATCACCTGGCATGGAGTTTACCCCCCACCTATATGGTAGAGCATTTCTTTGGAGTCTCCTTTAAGACTACCTCCACACAGTTTATGAGACAGACTGAGAATGAGTGATCTTCTAAAAGGTGATCAGCAGAAATAATAGGAATCATGTACAAAGACTCATTCAGAGGCTTTAGTCAAGTTAGAAAGAATCTGTAATACCTCTGCAACACAGGAAAAGAGAAAGTTAATGAAGACCTATTAGCTTCTTCCTATAATAGAATACTGAGGCTCCCTCTCAGCATCCTATTTCCATGCCTGTGCAGTAACATGCAGATTAAAAATTATTTTAAATTAGGGCAGAAAAATAAATATCTGCCTTAATCAGAGGAATCAGGAATTTTTCTGTGATTTTTGCTACCATTTTCTGTTTGATAAATAAATTCCATAAAGTTGCAGAGGAGGAGGCCAAGTAGATACAAAGGACCACTGTGTTGTGTTGTTGTTCAATCTGACTCTTTGTGACCCAAATTGGATTTATCTTGACAAAAATTCTGGAGATTTGCCATTTCCTTCTTCAGATCATTTTACATGTGAGGAAAACAAGGCAAATATCTAAGTTACTTGACCAGGATCACACAGCTGGTAAAGTATCTGAGGTTGCATTTGAACTCGGTTCTTCCTTACTCTACTCCTAGTGCTCTAATCACTCAACTGCCCATGCGTTAAAAAAAAGAGCTAATTGCTATTACTGGGTATGGCTTACTAAAGCTCTAGAGACAAAAGGGTTTAGGAAGGAGAGAATATGGTAAGGAGTACTGGAAAGCCAACTATACCCCTTTCTCAAAGGTAACCACTACCATCACAACCTGCTGTTGTTACTTAATGACAAAGCAAAAAACAGTTTCTGATTTCAAAGTCTTTACGTTTTAAGACAGTGGATTAAATAAAATCATTAGAGTAAATAACAGCAAATGACATTTCTTTTCTTCCTTTCTAAATCTTGTAATAATAATAATAATAATAATAATAATAGCTAGCATTTTTAGAGCTCTTTAAGATTTTCCAACACGTTACATATATCATCTCATTTAAGTCTGTGTTCCTTTTTTTGCATTAGGTTCCCTCAATTTTTACACTGGGAAATTGTGAATATAAGCTCTGGATTGACTCTGATTCAAATGGCTTTTCCTGAACTATACATTGTATTAACCCTTCATATTTTACTCTTCTTTCAGAAATGAAATTAAAATGGGGATGGATAAAAGAGCATTCACAGATAATACCAATTTCATTTTAGGTATTAGTTTCACTATCCTTCCCCATTAAAATTTTGTCATTGGCCCTGGAAAGTAGGGAAACATTGATTTGAAATTGACTTTTCTATCTGTGATGGAAAAACTAATGAAAAACGAGAGGTCAAAAGGCAGAAGGAAAAAAGGAAGTCATGGACAAACCATCCATTGGATAATAAGCACCAGAGGATGAGAGATTTAGCTTCAGTGTGAGCTGCTTCTGATTTTTCACATTTTCCTTCCTCCAGTGATGCCAATAATTATCAATTACTAGCAGTTTTCAAGTGGAGTAGAGGCTAATGAAGAAGCTCATGAAATCCTTCACAGGATCATAGAAAATTGAAGAGAACTCAGAATCCATCTATTCCAGTGTGTATCTGAACATAAAAGTCCTTCTTTAGCATGTCAGACAAATGGTTACCCAGCCTATCTATGCTCAAAGGCTTCATGTGAGGGGGAACTTACTATCTCCTCAGGCAGTCCATGCCACTGTTGGAGAGCTGCAATTGTTAAGACATTTTCTCTTACATCAGATCTAATTCTGGCTCTTGCAACTTCTACACATTTTGCATTTTGGGGAGAAGCAGAAATAGCCAAATCTCTCTCCTACATGACAATCTATCAAATATTTGAAAGACTGATATACTGTCCACCCTCTACCTCTACTCAGTCTTTGTGCTAAATACCTTGATTTCTTTCAATCAGTCTTTCCAACTAACATCTCAGTGGCTTTCCAGTGGATGATATCCAGTTTATTACAAGCTTATACTACCTAAACACTAGCATTTAGAAATGAATACAATAGTATGAATAGATGGAATAAAATAAAACAAGCACTCACTGTGTCTCTGTTACTACCAACTAAATTCATATTAGCTCTTTGGACTCTCCTAAGTAATTTCCATTTGACTTGGCTAGAGAAACATTCAAAAGATATATATATATATATATATATATATATATATATATATATATATATATATTTCAATATGCATTGGCATACCACACATTTTTTTCACCCCTCCATCTCTAATCCAAATTATGTTTTTTAGTTTTTTTTTTATTTAAGGCAATAGGGTTAAGAGTGACTTGCCCAAGGTCACACAGCTAGAAAATTATTAAGTGTCTGAGGCAGGATTTAAACTCAGGTACTCCTGACTCCAAGGCCGGTGTTCTACCCACTGTGCCACCTAGCTGCCCCCATCCAAATCCTTTTTAATCATATCTTAATTACTTGAACCTAGGACTGATATGAAAGCTGGCTATAGAAACCACTATATAACCAACCAATCAAGGACATAATAAAGATTCGACTGCAGGTTGATATAACCTCTGTAGAAGTAACTTTATCAGGGGACTTCTTTGGTCAATTGAGTCTGCTCCTCCCCTCCTCCCAGTCTTCTTGAAATTAAGGGTGCTACAACAAGATTAATATAGAAATACATTTAACTTAATTGTATATGTATGACCTTTATCAGATTACTTGATGTTGTAGAGGGAGGAAGAGAAGGGAGGAAGAAAGAAAAATGTGGAAACTAAAAGTTTACCAAATGAATGAATGTGGAAAACCATCTTTAAATGTAATTGGAAAAAAAATAAAATTAAAAAAAAAGAAATTAAGATTGTTAAACCCAGAGTGGTGGTTTTTCAGTTTGTAAGAAAATTAGATTTTAAGTGACCCATTTGCATTTTGTTATGATTTTAGTTTGTAAATTTCATTAAACATTGATAGACACAATATAATTGCCTTTGATTTTGTGTTGCTCTGATACCTTTTGTCTATGGTCTGCCTATTTATTGCTGTGGGTGGACAGAAAAAACAACACCCCCAAAACCCCCAGTTTTTAACAAGGGACCTAAGCCTAGTCAAGATAGTTGAGTCAAGATAGCCAGCTTTTAGAAGCAATTCTGACAAAGTTTAAGCCAGTTGGAGGGTTCACAGAAGTATGAATTGCCCATTTACATTGGTTCTTCACATGAAGACTCTTTATGCATACCATCTGTTATTGTTTACACTCTTCACTGGTGGTATATATGTTGTGGAACAGTAAATACCTTTGTATTTGGACTACCAAAAACTAAATATATTCATGAAAACTCATGAAGTATAGTTTTAAGAGTAAATAAAACCTGCAGTATATATATATATATTCTGTGAGATGTGACCTGTGGCCCTACAGATACTAAAACATTTTATATTCTTTATTTTCCATATTTTATATTCTCATATATTCTATTTTATTCTATTCTTACATATTATATTAACATTCTTATATTTTATATCTTTAACTTATTTGTAGCATTTTATATTCCTTGTGTAATTTATAGTCCTACAAATACATTATGCATAATATATTCTTTATATTTTACATAAAACTAAAATTTTATATTCCTTATTGTTCTTTCTCCACATTACATCTTTTAAAAACCATTGTTCTTTCACTAGTACTTACCTTTGAAATCCCTAAGCCATGCTCATACATGTATGCCAGATTGAACATGGCCTGGGCACTGCGATATTTATCCACAGCAATGCTATAATGAGTCACTGCTGTTTGATAATCTTTTTTTGTTCCATAGCCGTAGTAGTGGTAATCTCCAATTTTAATTCTAGCAAATGCATTACCTGTTAGAAATATTTAAAAGCAGGGAGAAATCATGTCAACCAAACCATTCTATTAATTTTTACCTATCTCCAAATTACTTAACTTAATGTTCTTGCTTTAACCACAACTAAAACTATTTTTAAAAAAATCAATCATAGCATTGAAATGAGCTGTGTGTTGGGGAATAAGAAATATAATGGGCCATAGTCATATTCTAAAATAATCTGCTGTCTTTTATTGAAAGGTTTTTGAAATCATGATGTGGCACAAATATGCTTAACCTGTAAATGTAGATTGCATCTATTAAACTTCATGCTGAAGGCTGATGCCACCTGGTAATGATCCAGATTATGCTTTACCTTGGATATTTCCAGATGAGTACAAAATAAATACTTTTTATTTTATTTTAGGTTTTTGCAAGGCAATGGGTTTAAGTGGCCTGCCTAAGGTCACACGAGTAGGTAAT
This sequence comes from Macrotis lagotis, assembly GCF_037893015.1. NCBI lineage: Eukaryota > Metazoa > Chordata > Mammalia > Peramelemorphia > Peramelidae > Macrotis > Macrotis lagotis. The sequence continues at coordinate 176,644,438 of NC_133658.1, read as the reverse complement.
TATTAAGTGTCTGAGGCCGAATTTGAACTCAGGTACTCCTGACTCCAGGGCAGGTGCTCTATCCACTGTGCCACCTAGCTGTCCCACAAAATAAATGCTACGGGAACACTAAACCTTTTATCCATTTCAGAATTCTAAAATGAAAAGATTCACTAAAGAATATTTACACGTAAATAAAGATTTTTCTGGCACTATGCTTATTTGGATCTCCTTTGATCCTCACAACAACCCTGATGATGAAGAAAATGCAGTAAGCAGAGGTTAAGGGATTTTCTTAGGGTTACATACAGCTAATACATGACTGAGGCAGATTTGAACTCTGGTCTTCCTGTCTAAACCTATTTACTGTGCCACCTAACTGCCATGGCCTTGGACAATAATAGTTTATGATGAATAGACATGTACTGGATGTGATGAGCATCTTTAGATACACAAAGAAGGAAGATGAGAAAAAGGATTAACAAGTAGATTCCTTCCTGTTACTGTTGAATTGATTTGAATTTAACACATTTGGCATATCCCTCCTGTGAATGTCCTAAGGACTGAGAAGTCTTTCCTCCTCCCTTCTTCCCTTTTCAAAATGGTTATTATCCTACTTATACTCTAATACCTTGATGCCTCTGATTCTATGAGATCTAGGTCTGTATAAGAAGAAATAGTTTGGATCTTTAAATGCCAAGGAAAAATGCTAAAAAAAAACCTGTTGATTGCAAGTGAAAAGGAATAAAAGGGAATAATTTGAGGAGGAAATGAATATCAAAAAAGAAGAAAAAAATTTTTCAGCCTTCTAAAAACTCCCTTTTAAGGATTTAGGATCAATTCTTCCTATCTCAGTCACATGATAATTTTTATAAAATGAATGTTAAATGGGTAGGGTATTCTTTCAAAATTTAGATTAAATTTTTTTAGATTCTACTCTTATGCAGATATCTTGTGCAGTTGAATAGAGTGCTGGACTTTGGAGTCTAGAAGACCTCAATTCAAATTTGACCCTAGATACTAACCATATGAACTTGGCAAGTCATCTAACTTCTGTTTGACTTTGTTTCCTCAACTATAAATTGGAGACCATACTAGTGGTGAGGGTAAGGATCAGATGTTGAAGAACAAATGAGACATTATTTGCAGAGCTCTTACAGTGTCTGGAACATAGTACCACCCTTCTTATTCCCTTCCCCCACCTCTTCTTTTTGACTGTCATCAAAATATGGGAGTTGGGTTTGTGCATATGTGTATACATGTGTTCATTTATTTAAGAGCATTAAATGAGGGAGAAATATGGGAGATAATCTGACAGTATCTGTAAATCTCAGCATATTGATATTGAAAAATGTCATTTAAAATTTTTTTGTTTTTAATGTCATTATTTGCCATAAATATATCACAAAAATAAAAGTTCCCAGACTGAAATAATAAAATATTCCAAGGCAATCTTTTGCATTACTGTAGTTGTTTGTTGTGGGTGGAATTAATGTTGGCTATCTGATTCAACCATGCCCAGTCTTTCTGAGAGAGAGAATAGTCTTACAAGTTGTCAGAGCAAGTAACCCATCCATGTAATATGAGTCAAGGTATGCCTGAAGTCACTCATACAAAAAATTTCCCCTAGCATCTTGCACAAAGTTTTGCTGGAAATTGTACCATTATAGAACTTTGGGGGGTTTTCTTTTTTTAAGAATTCCATATTAAAATGCAAATTACTTTTGGTGTTTGTTTGTTTTTGTCCTTCATTCTTGTAGAAGACCACCACACCAGGAGGTGCTGCCATGATAAGCACATGAATTGGATTGGGGGGGGGGGCTGTGCTAAATCACCAGCCTTGAATGTTTTTTCAGTTAACATTTTAATGGGGATGAACTTCCTAGATTCTTTAAGTCAAAACTAACAGAGCAAGGCATTGTGGGAATACAGTTACAGAGATGTGAAGTAGGAGATTTCAGAATGCTAAAGTGAAACTATTTCACATTTTTTCTTAGTTTTAGAGGCAGAGAGGCAGAATATATAACTATGGGATGTGGGAGAGGAGATGGGAGAGGAGAAGGAAGAGGTCATCCAACCTTCTAAGTACAACATTTAGTCATGGATTTATTTAAGTGGAAAGTAGATTTATGATTCAGAAACTTTTCTTGGGGTTCTGTTCCCATCAGTCTAATGAAATAAGAATTCACTATTGGAAAGATAATATAGTAGTAGTAGGGGAAAGCTTTCAGGATCACTGCCCTAAGGATGCCAGGACAGTTGATCTATGAGAAGAGCAACGGGTTAGGGACAGGTAAAGGTTGTGGGTATTGGCTTTAAGGATTGTTACCAGCCATTTCTAACTCTGGAGCTGACTGCAGGCATCAGGAATCATGGTGTATTTGAGTGGGAGAACTTAGATTTAAAACCTGGCTAATGCTACTACTGTGAAGCTTAGGGGTAAGGTATGTTATGTCTTTTAGAGTTCAGTTTCTTTATGTATAAAATGAAAAGTCTGGAAGGGATGAACTCTAAAAATCCTTTCCACAGTTTAAAATTTTATAAACCACATAATAGAGAGAATTAGAACTTCTGGACTGGTGTTTCTAAGACTGATCCAATATGTTGCTGGGGGAGAGAAGACTTCCCTTAGAAAGTGGATGTTTGATAAAGGAAACTTCTTGGGGGCAGAATTGGGTAGCTTTGTGGAAGGGGGTACCTGTAACTGGGTGATTTTCCCTATATATCTCTATTTCCCATGTGTTGTATATGTCTCTAGAGATTTCTAAGTGTAGGGTACAGAGTTCACACTATTTGTAAAATGGGAATAATATCTGCCTACTTCATAGGGCTGCTGTAAGGATTAAAAAGAATGTCTATAACTCTAAAGCATTATATATAAATATCTTCTATGATGATTATATTTTTTATTGGGAAATTTATTTCACAAAGTCAATGACCATTTTTGATGGCACATTCTGAGCCCTTTTCCCTAATCTTTTCAAGATATCCTAAAGCCAGAGTCAATGACATCCTGACACAGTAAAAATAAAGACTGGACAATAGGAATTTTTCAACACAGTCCTTAGGCTAAGAATAGTGACAGTGCTTATAAGATTCAGGACCTTTATAACATAAAGGGTAAGAGTGGAGTATGGATTTGTTTCTTTCTCTGCTATTTCTAACATAGTGACCTAAAAGCATTTGGTGAAGTCTTGGGACAATGTTGTGGCTGACCAAAGAAACATCATAAATTAATTACTACTTGGAAAAGTTTAATCATTAGATTTCTTTATTCAGTTGGAGCTCCTAGGAAGTCCCTGTTCTCTTTAGTCATCTACTCATCATGTTAAGGGGACATTAATATTTCCCAGGATTCTTTGTTCCCAGCTTTTTTCCTCCCCATTTTCTGTTCTCTTATAGTACTTCTTTGTTGAGAATAATTGATGTTTGTGGCAATTGAACTGATTGATGAGGCTGAGTGATTTCTATGTTGTTTCCCCAACCCAGTGCATTGAATTTTGTGAAACACAGCTTTTTCTTTTTTAGGAAATGTCTCCAAAGTGGAGCCACCCTGATGGCTTGACACAGCATTACTATCTCAGCTGGCTCTAAGGAGATACCAATGTGTTCTTTTCTAGTCCTTATATTGAGATGGGTTTAGAACTATATGTATATATATATATATATATATATATATATATATATATATATACACATATAATTTACTATATTTACTTCCTGAGAAAGGGAATGATTTGGTCCTCACAAGAAGCATTTTTAAGAGACCTCATTGGAAGCCAAATTGTTCTCTTACTGCAATAGAGCTTCACAAATGTGAGTGACAGAAGTGACAGGCAGGCAGTATCACTTTGCTTTAATAATATACTTCTATGGGAAGAATAGAAGTTTCTTGCTGAAAACTGGAGAAGAACAGTGTCAGGGGAGCCTACCACACAGTATCATTATATAAAGGAACTACTCGGGCTCATCTGTACATCTTAAGTTTTTCTTTTTCTTTTTTTTTTAATGAATAATACTATGGAAAGAATACTAGGCTGAGATTCAGGTCTCTGAATTTGAGTTTTCTTTTTTAGTAAAATGGGAATAATGCCTACCCTTTGTGCCAGGGCCTTTATGAGAGTTAAACAAGGACATTTTTTTCTTTTCTTTTTGCAAGGCAATGGGGTTAAATGACTTGCCCAAGGTCACACAGCTAAGTAATTATTACGTTCTCAAGTCACATTTGAACTCAGGTCCTCTTGACTCCAGGGCTGGTGCTCTATCTATCCCACTGTGCCACCAAGTTGCTCCCAGAACATTTCTATAAAATCCTCTAACCCTAAAGCATTGTAAAAATATCTCATAAATTTATATAGCACATCCATCCTCCAGAGAAAGAACTGATGGAGTCTGAATACAGATTAAAGCTTACTGTTTTTAAAACTTTTTTTTGCAACGTGACTAATATAGGAATATGTTTTGTATGACTGCACATATATAATATATATTAAATTGCTTTCTCAAAGGAGGAGAGGGAAGGAGAAAGAACATTTGAAACTCAAATCTTTTAAGAAAGGTTTTATATGTAATCAGAAAAAATGTAAAAATTAAATAATTTTAAGAGAAAAATATTTATATAGCTCTTTAAGGCTTATAAAAATATATGACATATATATTCATATATTATATACACATATAAGTATTTTAAGTAACTGCTATTGTCCCAGTTTTATAATAGACTGAAAGAGGGTCTTGTCCAGGACAACACAGTTAATATGTCTGAGGCAGGATTTAAATTTCTGACTTTCTGACTCCATGTATGCTATATCATAATATCATCATCATCTTACTTACTATGTGACAGACATTATGCTAAGCACTTAACAAATATTATCTCATTCGATTCTCAGAGCCATACTGGGAGATAGGTGCTGTTATTATCCCTATTTTGTAGCTGAGATATAAATTAAGGTTAAAGTGATTTGTCCAAGGTCACTCAACTAATAATTATCTGAGGACAGATTTGAACTCAGGCCTGTCTGTCTTCTAGTCTGGTACTCTACATGACACTACCTAGTTGTCTCATAAAGTTAGTATTATTATTAATAAACATTTGGTCATAGTGAACTGATATGGGCATATTAAGAAAAGAAACTCTTAATATTGAGTTTTCTTTGTAGAACTTTGTTAACTAGAACGAGAGGTTTTGCAAGTTGTAGTAATTAAGAATATGAGATTTTATAGAAACAAATAAAAAGGAGCCACTTTGGCATCTCCTTCAAAGCCTCATTCAAATGCTACTTTCTAGCTCTTAAAGGAGATACCAGCTAAGTATGTCCTAACAAGCTATCCATCATTCAAGAAATAATAGCAAAAAAGATTGTAATTTGCACAGCGTTCTAAAGTTCGCCTGTTGTGTTACATACATCATCTTATTTGACCCTCACAACTATCCTGTGACTAGGTGCCATTATTGTTCCCAATTTATAGATGAGGAAATTGAGGTCAGGGAAAGTGACAACACTTGCCTGGGGTTTTGCAGCTAAAAATTATAATTCAAAGTCCATCGATCTGTCTCCTACATATGGAGGCTCAGTGACAGAGAAGTTCATCACCAGAAGGTTGACCACCAGGTGATATTTTTTTTTTGTTTGGGGCCACAAAAACTCTTGAAACCATTTATTAAGAGGAACTGGTTTGGAAACATCCATGTTTTGCCATGATGTCTGTGTGGTAATGGAAAGAACAAAGGAATCAGAATTTCTAGGCTCCACATTTTAAAATTAGGTCACAGTTAATCTCTCTAAACCTCAATTTCCCAATCTGTGAAATGGGAATATAATGCTCAAAGAACCCACTTTACAATAAAGTCAACAGATATTTGTTAAGTTCCTACTATATGCCAGGGACATAAATATAAACATTGCAAAGTGCCATGAATAGGATTCACTATAATTCTCATTAAAGAAACCTCAAGGCATATAATTCATTTGAATTCAGGTCATGGCTACTCCAAAGGCTGCTCAAATGTCTTATTTGACCACAGATGACTGGCTGGTTGACATCTCTATGTATCTATCTCTACCTCTATATATGCATGCTCACATACATACATTTTGCTCTGATGACTGACTGGTTGAAATATACACACTTACATACACACACATTTTGCTTTTCTGTATCCACACACATACACATACATGCATTTTGCTCTTACGACTGGTTGACATATATGTATACATATATACATGCAATATCTCTCTTTCTCTTCTCTCTCTCTGTCTCTCTTCTCTCTGTCTCTCTTCTCTTTCTCTTCTCTCTCTGTCTCTCTTCTCACTGTCTCTCTCTCTCTTCTCTCTGTCTCTGTCTCTTTCTCTCTCCTCTCTGTCTCTCTTCTTTGAACTACAGCTCAATGTCACATCTTGCTTTTCTCTCTCTCTATATATATATGTAGATATATAAATATATACATACATATATGTGTGAGTTTATATACTTGCCCATATATACATACAGCTGGTTGATGACTGATTGGTTGACATACATATATTCACACACATTTTTGGCTTTTATATATACATACATATATATAGTCACACACATATATTTTGTCTGGCTGACACACACACATATCTCCATACATATATACCTTTTGCTCATATGACTGGTTGACAAAACACACACACATATTTTGTGGTTGCTTTTCAGTCAGGTGTTTGGGTGTTATAAAGATTCAAAAATACCTCTGGCTTTATTTAATCTAGGACATCCTTGTAGCAATGATAGAGTAAATTATTGCCTGGAGCAAAGCTAAGCCAATGTTGACCTTAACATCAGTGGAACATGACACACCACCTATCTGATATTCCCCTCCTCCTTTCTGCCTCTGGCTGCAGGGAATCAGACTAACGGGAATGGACAGTTGCAAGTTATTTTTAACAAGGTGTCCTCTACCTTGAACCGCAGCTCGATGCCACAGGAGGAGAGCCATAGGGTACATTTGGTCTTTCTTAAGAATGGTAGCCATTTCTGGAAAAAGGAGACATCTCATTAGTGTGGCTTTCAGTGTGGTCAAGTTACATGGGTGTATGTGTGAGTAAAGAATTGCAGAGAATTTTAACTTATCTTACGAGATTCCAAAATGAATGCTGAATTGCTTTGAGCTACTTCATACCCCATTTCAGCTAGCAGTGCATATTGAACAAGGGATGAATTTATATCACCATCCTTATAGGCAAAGTACGCTGTCAGGAATTTCTCAGCCCAACGGCCCAGTTCACAAACACCCTTGTAAAGCTGTGTAAAAAGGATGACAAATCAAACAAGCCCAATGAGATCTTGAACTTCATTTCATCAGTCTTTTAGCCCCTTCTGGATAGTCATTCAGGATGGTCAGGTTTTAAAAGCACAGTTTATTTAGGAAGAAGAGTTAATGTATTTTCAAAGTACAAAATCTAGCAGTTTCTTTTTTTCTCAGCAATGGTGCCTAAATTTACTTTGCTGACTTAAAAAAAGGGCTATTTTGCAAGAAAAATGCTTATCGACTTCTATTTAAAACAAATGGCCTTCCTGAACCATGCTGCTGTGTGAAAAGGAGTCCTAAGGTCCTGGATGCTATGGAAAGAAGATGATAAAGGGAAGACAGCTCCTCCCCCTTCCTACTCTCCGGCCCAGGGTATAGGTGACATGACTGCCGGGGCAGCTTTCTATGGGAGGTCAACTTCATCTTAGCTGAATAGCCCTTATGTAACCAAAAGAGGCTATCCATACATAATTCATTAGGAAGTTGGCAAAGTATCAAATCTAAAGATAGATTATTAGCTGGCAGCTTTTGAAATAAGTTTCATAGGGGCCAGATGCAACATTGGAAGTATTTATAGTGTTACAGAGGAAGTATCTGATAAATCAATGAAGGAAAATGAAAGACTGAGGAGGTTTTTGAAACACACTTCCCTGATTTAGGCTTAAAGAAATCAGTTTCTAAGATGTCATCCAACCAAACACCTAAAGACCCCTGAACTCCTCCAACCTCTTCAACATCAACTTCCCTCTCAAATGGAAGTGTCAATGACCTGAATGATTTCATCAAAGACTGACTACAAGTTCCTTCAATGAGTTCAAATGGAGAGCTGCTAACTTGAAGGTTGCAGTGAAAAACTCCATATTGGAGGCAGAGATTGGTCTGTCAGCCTCCTTTTCCCCATATAAATTCTATCAGTCTTCTTCCCTTTGGCCAAACACCAGCACTTACAAAGTAAAAGAAGAGCAAGGGAGACAAGAGTTTTAAAACTGAAAATACCCATAGCTCAAGAAACTATGGTCTTCTCACTATGATAAATGACTAGTGATTTAAAAAGCTCATTATTTACCTCAACTGCAGTTCTGCATGATCTCAGCACTCCAGTTCCTGTAGCATACATTTCAGCCAAATAATAAATGGCAAGGGGTTGTCCACTCTGAGATGCCAAGTAAAAATATTTAAAGGCAAGTTTATAATCCTTCCACACTCCAGAGCCAGCTGAAAATTAAAATTGATTTGAGCTCCACCTTTTTCTTTTTTCAGTTACAGACTATGAATATAAAATGCCGTATTGGTGGCTATGGTTTAAAATAGGACTAAAAGAACCCCCTCAAAACAAAATTGGTTTCCTACATCCTACGCTCTACCCCGCCCCCAGTTTGAAAAGTGTTAAGTTTTTTTTTTTTTGATTCCCAGTCAGAAATTGGAAACCTGTGTCTTAGGGATGTTTATAGAATGAAAGACCTTTTTTTAAAATTCTTTTTTCTAAGAATGTTAATTGGCAGTGATTTTCACTAAGATTAATTTTTGAAAGCCCTTAAGAACACTTTTGGCTTCTAGGTTTGGAACAGTATTATAGATTTTGGGTTGACCAGGAGGAATAGAAGAGAATAACCATTTATTTTAACTTCTACAATGTACCTGATACTGAAGTATGTGAGGTATGTGCTATTATACCATTTGACAATTGAGAAAACCAAGGCAGAGGTTAAGTAACTTGACCAGAGTAACACAGTAATAAATATCTGAGAATAAGTACCTGAATTAGAATTCAGGTTTTCCTGAATCCAGACCTAGAACTCTTTCTACTGTACCACCAGCTACCTTTGGAGAGGGAGTCTAGAAGATCTATCATGAGATCAATATTCTAAACAAAAGCCAAGCTCCTTTCCCAATTCTAGCCTGCTCCTGATCATGCAGTTATGTTATCTAGACCATTTAGTTATGTTGTCTAGACCACGTGTCTGGCCAATTGGGGATAATAACCTGATATCTACCAACTCTGTGCAATCAGGAACAATAAGAAGGTTTATCTTCAGGAAGACTAACTCAAAGCGGAATTATCCATGATTCAAAAGACTTTTTACTAGACAGGGGAGAAAACTAGAAGATGACTCTGGAAAGATCCAAAAGGTCTTTGGAGTGAGCTTGATGATCAAGCCACACTAAATGACCAAGCTACACTTACTCCTTGTTGACAGGATACCCCCCCACTCCAAATCAATCTGTGAGGAGTTCAGACCATCTGAAGTCACTACAGACCAAGAGCAGTCTGTCTACCCAAGGGCACCCTGGACTTCTCAGAACTTAGTCATTAACTTAGGGAGGGAAGGAAACCAGGTAAGAAGATTTATTAATGTATCTTTGAGCATTGGGCATATTGGATATCATTTGTCATTGGGAAGGAGGGAACCTGGGTCTTGAACTGCATCTAGAACAAACCAGAAACCAGGACTAGTTATCCCAAAGGAGGGACACCCACTCTCACCCCAGACTTAGGGAAATGTTAGATTTTTTTTCCCTGATAATGGCAGAGAATTTGAAGGGAGACATTGTAAGGCATTGGTAAAAAGATTCCTTTTTGTGAAGTCCTCCTCTGCTTAGAGAACAATCTGTTAGTGGGACTAGAAAAGAGGTAAATTGTAGCCAGGGAAGAGTGAGTGACTGCTGTAAGTTTTCTGTGATAGTTTCTTTTCCCTCTATGCTGTCATTGGCAAAAATTCATGGATAGCAAACTGCTGTCCTAGCTACCAACAACAGATAATAGAACTGGAAGTGAAGACATCATTATTTTGCCCCATAAAAGTCCAAAATTTCCCACATTTTCCCTTAGGAAGATCTGTTACTAGAAACTTTAGGAAGTTCATTGGAGAAAGAGGAGGCTATTCATTAAAAAAATTTTCTTTTTAGTTTTGACTCAAGGCTATTCGTTTTTAAAAGGTTAGGAATGAGCACTTCTTTCACCACTGAGTGATCTAGACCATCCAATTGTGCGCAGATCAGTTAAGTGAAAGCCTCCCATTTACCAACTCTTTATTTCTTTTTCACCAGGAAAGAATGAATAATGTATTTATTATTCTGAACAAAGCAGCAGTATTTATAGCACTTACAGTAATACATGAATCCTAACTGAAACTGTGCGTTTGGCCAACCTTTCTCTGCAGCTTTCTGAAAAAATTTAAGAGCTTCAGGGTAATTCTGAAAGATAATTACACTCTGTTACTCAAAGGTAAATGTGTAACTCCATGGTAACAATTATCTTCTATATTTTTTGAAGGGCTGAGGCAAAACACTCTAAGTCTTTCTAAAAAAAAAGTAAATAGTGTCAGAAATACCATGAACTTACTTGACTTTGTTACTCTTTATGTCATAAAGATGATTATTTTCAATATGTTGGTCAACTAATGTTTGCCCTCATTTTCAAAGACCCTGACATCAAGTAGGTGATGCCATGACAACTACATGAATTAGATTTTTGTGAGGGGATGCTGTGTTAAGTCACTAGTCTCACTTTTTCTCCTGAGCCATCTGGGTCCAGTTGCCAGATATGAATCAGGACAACTGGAGATGGCTCTGGATGAGAATCAATCAGGCTTAAGTGACTTGCCCAAGGTCACACAGCTAGTAAGTGTAAGAGGCTGGATTCAGACTTCCATCCTCCTGATTCTAAAGTCAGTGCTCTATCCATTGCACCATATAGCTGCCCTTGATCAACTAACATTTACTGAGGGCCTACTATGAGTTAGGAACTATATATTCAATAAAATTCAATTCAACAAGTATTTATTAAGGATTTTGCTATATTTATGGCATGATGGCCAGGTTTTGGGGATGCAGTGTCAAGCCCTAAAATAAATCAAACTCCTAAGTAGAGGAATAAGACATCTTTATAACCGGATAGCAAAGGTACCCCTGAGGATGTCTTACCAGGAAACCATAGGAGAAAAGGGGGTGAAAATGGGGACATATTACATCATGAAATGCCAACCATCCCAGAAGTGCAAGAAGAAAAGCCACTTCATTCTTGTTATTTTGCCCTTCATTCCATGAATCCTAACAGAAGTGGGTAGGGACACCAGGTGCTACTTTGGAAGCTGGTCTGACTCAAGTTGACTTTGTTTACAAGGAAAGATCCCAGGGTGGGGACTTAGATATGGCTCAATTCAACCTAATAAAAAAAATCTTAAAAGTAGGAATTCAAAGACATTACCAGAATTGATATTATTAGTATGATTAAGAGAGAGTGGCAGGAAATATTATAATTGATATTAATTTTCTATCACATCAATAATTTTTCTGTCAAAAGTAAAGGCAAAACAAAAATGGTTCCATGCTCTCTAGGATTTATACAGAACAGTAGCCTTTACTGAATAATATTCAGAAGACCGACAATTAATAAATTAGGATTATGGTTGGGATCTTTGTAAATAATGCCTCTCCATGCTCTCCTTTAGGGAAAATATTTCGCTGATTTTTATCCTCTATTGTTAGATGTGGTAAACTCAGCTACTAAAGACTTTGATTTTCATGAACCAAATGTATCATCATGAACTTTACTCTCTACCCCCCACTTGTGAAAGCTTGGTGTAAATAATTCAACTTACCACAGGAACTCCTTTTCCATGAAAATAAATAAGGCCCAGTCCATGGAGTCCAATTGCATTGCCCTAAAACAGTGTATTATAGATATAACATTGAAAGAATTTACTAAAGAAAATTTAGTGTAAAGCAATGACAAATAACTAAAAACCAAAAATATTTGGATTACTAGACATATGGATCATACCCTTTTTGCTTCTCCTTTCTACTTTTGGTTCTTTCATATCTTGATGATTCTATTTTTGACAATAATATTTGTAATTTATGTAACACTTTTAAGTTTGCAAAGTGATTTACATACATTATTCTCATTAGATTCTATTTGCATTACCATCAGTGGGGAAATAAGAGGTGGTGAAACTCAGATCTCTACATTATCCATTTGTTAGGAGATCTTTCCAAGTGGGCAACTAAGTGGCACTTAGATAGAGTGCCAGACCTGGAGTCAGGAAGACTCATCTTCCTGAGTTCAAATCTGCCCCCAGACACTCACTAGCTTTGTGATACTGGGCAAGTCACTTAGCCCTATTGACCTCAATTTTCTCATCTGTAAAATAAAATTAGATGGAGAAGGAAATGCAAACCACTCCAGTGTCTTTGCCAAGAAATCCCCAAATTGGATCATGAAGAGTCAGACAAGATTAAACAACAACATCTGACTAAATAGATTAGGGGACAGGCAGTTGAACTTAAGTTTCAAATTAAGTTTGCAAATATATTTTGGAAGGTTCTGAACCTTCAATTTCATTGATGTGAGAAAATTCCAATCAATGAAAGTCAATAATTATTATTCAACATAGGATCTTAGAGAGTTATCTGGGGAACAATGAGAGTTTAAGTTACTACCTACAGTCACACAGCTAATGTGTATAAGGTATGGGTCTTGGTCCTAGGTCTTCCTGGCTCTGAGATTTATTCTTTATCCACTATGCCATATTGTCAAGTCAAGTTGACATTTATTAAATTATTATCTACTATGAGCCAGGCCCAATGTGTGTTAAGTCCTGGGGATATAAAGAAAGACTAAAATCAGTTTCTACTTTCCTAGTCTAATAGGGGACTAATATGTAAATGATTATATACAAATAAAATATATACAGGAAAATTGGAATTAATCTTAGAGGAAAGGGACTAGCATGGTGGTGGTGTGGGGGAAGGCTTCTTGCAGAGAGTGGAATTTAGCTGGAACCTGAAAGTAGGTAGAAGGAGAGAATTCCAGTCATGGGAAGCCACCAGTGAAGCATGCATAGAGTTGGGAGATGAGTAGCTTGTGCAAAGAAGAGCAAATGTCACTGGACAAGGTGGGAAGAGACTTGGTTAGATTGTGTCTTTTTCTAATGGATTTCAAATATTTGTGCTCTCTCTCTTTTCCTTACTACCACAGATGAGAAAGTGTTATTTCCTTATTATGACATATGTAAATAAATTTGTATATATTTGTTATTTCCTATGAATTAATATAGCACATTTATTATGAAGAATCATCAGAATTTCAGAAATGCCTAATACCATAAGAATCAAGCCTAGTGGTATTAAAGATATCACACTTAAAACTTATAGTGAATCTTAAAATAATACTGCCCATACTACACTGCCAAAAATCTCAAATTATTTATCTGTAGTTCTCACCATCTATTTCATTTTCTATGTCAGTTCACCTCGATGGAGAGAACTCCTGTTGATTAAATATATGACTATTTCCTTTGTTTTTTTATTCAACAAAAATGTTGGTTCATTTTTCTTGAAGGTACATGTACTCTCCAGTAGTGTGCAGGTTGATAAGATGGCACCACAGTAGTCTATATGGTATGTGCATTTAAAAGATTTTGTTTACTGTAGTTTTCCTTAGATTCATAGTGAAACAAATATTTCAAAGGGGTTATGAGACTAAGACTTTAAAAAATTCAATAACATTTAACTCTTCTTTCATATATATCAGGGGGAGGAGTTTGCTTTAAGAGTTCAAAGGCATTCATTCCAGCTTTCCTTATAAGGATCAGGGAATATAATTTTCCTCCTCTTCCCAAAGCATATCGTTCCAATCTAGCCTAGTAGTGTTGAAACCCAATAGGAGCTAGCTGGGACAAAGTTAGGCAATTATGCTCACCTTAAAGTGAAAAAGTGTCTTAGTGATGGGACTAGCTCATCATCACTTTGAACATGTATTAGGCTCTTTGAGTGGATCAACTGCTTTAGATCCTTCTGGATCATTGCCTTCTTCTAGCTCTAAAACTATGGTTTATGCTGTGTAGGGTTATCCAAGAGGGACAGTTCATGGTCCAGAGTTCTGACAAAAGGTGATCCACTGGAGAAGGAAATAGCAAATTACACATGTATCTTTGCCAAGAAACCCCATGGACAGTATTAAAAATGATAAAAGATATGACACCAGAAGATGAACCCCCTCAGAGGTCCAACATGCTATTGGGAAAAAGTGGAGGACAATTGTAAATAACTCTCCTAATGAAGCAACTGAACCAAAAACTGAAAGAAAGTTCAATATGTCTGTTGCCAAAAAGAAAGTCTGATGTTATAAAGGAATATTTCATAGGAATGTGGAATGAAAGTTCTATGAATCAATCAATGTAAGTTGAATGTAGGCAAACAGAAAAGACTAAAAACACTGATATCTTGGATATCAACTAACTTAAATGGTTGGGAATGAGTGAATTTAATTCAGGTGATCACTACATATAATACTGTGGGCAAGAATCTCTTAGAAGTCAATAAAAGGGGGCAGCTAGGTGGCGCAGTGGATAGAGCACTGGTCCTGGAGTGAGGAGTTCAAATATGACCTCAGACACTTAATGATTACCTAGCTGTGTGGCCTTGGGCAAGCCACTTAACCCCATTGCCTTGTAAAAACTAAAAAAAAGCCAGAAAAGCAGTACTGGGACATAATAAAAAATATGAGAGAATGATATCTTTTTGAATCACAGCAAACCATTCAAAATCATAGTAATACAATTGTATGATCTGACAACTGGTCAAGAGGAAAAATTTGACCAGTTCTATGAATACTTAAAATAGCTTCTGGAAATAATACCAAAAAAAATTATAGGGGACTAGAATGCTAAAATAGGAAATCAAAAGATGACTGAGATAGCAAAACTAATAGAGCTTTATCCAGGTAACTCTGCTTATAGCAAACATTCTTTATTAACATATTGAATGGTGACTCTACACATGTACATCACTGGATGATCAATATCATAATCAAAATGATTAATTATATACTTTGCATTCAAAGAGCTCTATAGTACAGTTAGTCAAAATAAGACCTGGAATTGAGTGTGGCTCAGATCATCAACTTCTTATTGCAAAATTCAGACAAACTGCAAAACTATCAGATAATATAGGTATGACCTAAAAAACATCCTTTATGAATATTAAGAGAAAGTGATGAATAGATTTAAGAGATTATATCTGATAGATAGTGAGCCCAAAGAGCTATGAACAGAGATCCACAATATTGTACAGGAGGCAAAAGCAAAAAACATTCCAAAGAAAAAGAGCAATAAACAAAAATGGCTATTGGATTAGATTTTACAAATAACTGAAGAAAGAAAGAAATGAAAAGTAAAGGAGAAAGAAAAAGTTATACCCAATTGAATGTAGAATTCCAGAGACATAAGAGTAGTTTCCTTAATGAGCAATGCAGACACATAGAAGAAAACAATAGAATGGGAAAGAGAAGAGATCTTAAGGGAATGTTTCATGCAAAAATGGTCATGATTAAAAACAAAATTGGTAGGAACTTAACAGAAGGAGAAGAGATTAAGAAATAGCAAGAATATGCATTAAAATGATTCAAGAATAATCTTAACATCACCATAATGGTGTCACAAAAGGAATTTGGGAGAACTTCTGCTTCTACTTTTAAAAATAGTTTTAATAGAATTGGAATTAATTGTTCCTTAAAAGTTTTGTTGAATTTACTTTGAAATTCAACTGAGTCTGGAGATTTTTTTCTTATGGAGTTTATTGTTTGATCCACTCATTCTTTAAAATTATGTTATTTAGTTTCAATTAATTTTTGGCTAATTTTTTCATGATCCTTTATTCCATATAATTTTTTATTGCCTTATGATCTAAAAAAGGATGCATTTAATATTTCTGCCTTTCTGCATTTTGATTATAAGGTTTTTATACCCTAGCACATGGTCAACCTTGGTATAGTTGACATCATAAGTGCATCCTTTCTATCCCTGTTTACTTTTCTCCAGAGGTCTATCATATCTTAAGTTTTCTAAAATCTATTCACCTTCTTAACTTCCTTCTTGATTATTTTATGATCAGAGCTATCTAATTCTGAGAGAGGAAGATTGAGGTCCCCCCTTACTGTTAATGTTTATGTCTCTCTGGAATTTGTTTAGCTTCTCCCCTAAGAATCTGGATATTATGCCACTTGGTGTATGTATGATTAATAATGGTATTACTTCTTTTGGTGCATTGATGATAAGGGTCTCCAAGTCTTCATAAAATTTTTCTTTAACTTCATCAGTGTTCCTCGTGGAGGGAGCATATCCCTGATGATGGTAGCATGACATTTTCCTCGAAGTGGAAATCTCATTTTCATGAGCCTTTTGGTAGGCAGTCAAGAATGTTGACTAGATTAATTTTGATTTCAAAACCTACCTCAGCTTCACAGCATTCCCTTTCACTGCAGTCACTCCAGAAAAATGTGTATTCAGCTCCAATGTCAATAAGCTGGCCTTCATTGGCCTTGCCTTGTTTCATTCAAGGCTGTCTTTGATACCGTCAGTAGTGAGAGTTTATGGAAAATTATGTCACAATTTGGTTGCCCGGAGAAATTCATCAGTGTTGCATGTCAGTTTTATGACAGTGTGCATGCCTGGATTTGAGATAGTGGATAATGCTCTTAAGATTTCTCAGTCACCAATGGAGTAAAAGAAGGATGCATCCTTGCTCCCATACTTTTTTATCATGATGCTTGCAGCCATGTTATCAAATGCCTTCACCGAGATGAACATGGCCTCAAGGTCAGCTACTGAATTGATGACAAATTCTTCAACTTGAAAAGGCTACAAAAGCCAAGACCAGAGTGGGGGGAGTATTGGTGCAGATTTTTTTGTTTGCAGATGATTGTGCACTCAATTCAGCCTCTGAAACTGAGATGCAACAAAGAAAGGATCAATTCTCTCCTGCTTGTGCTAAATTTGGTCTAACAATCAACACCAAGAAAACACTGGTGCCCCATCAGCCAGCACCACACCACCCATATCTGGAACATTGATTACAGCAAAAGGAGAGGTTTTGAGTACTGTTGACAAGTTCACTTACCTTGGCAGGTTCTTTCTAAGGAGGTACAAATTGACAATGAGTTGACCCATGCATTGTCAGAGCTAATTCAGTATTTGGGAGGTTGCAAAAGAAAGTATAGGAGAGAAGAGGTGTTAGATTAACTACTGAATTGAAAGTCTACAGAACTGTTGTGCTGACCCATTGTTGTATGCCTATGAAACCTGGACAGAAAACCAGTGCCATGTCAGGAAACTGAATTTCTTTCATTTAAATTGTCTTAGGAAGATTCTGAAGATCATCTGGCAGGAGAAGATACCAGACACTGAGTTCCTTTCTCACGATAAACTGCCTTGCATTTCAGCATTACTACAGAGAATGCATTTACAATGGACTGGACATGTTATTAGAATGCCAGACATATACTTACCTAAAAAACTATTTTATGGAGAACTTTCACAGGGCAAGCATTCACAAGGGGGTCAGAAGAAGTGATACTGAGACACCTGAAGGCCTCATTGAAGAGCTTTAGAATTGATTGTACAACATGGGAGACACTGGCACAGGACCATCCAGCATGGCATACCCTCATCAGTGAGGGTGCTGCACTCTGAGGAAGGCCAAATTGAAGCAGCTTAAAGGAAATGAGACATCCATAAGTTTAGAATACCTTTGCCAGGTGTTCACATGGACTATTTGTGCCCAACCTGTGGTAGAGTATTCCAAGCTTATATTGATTTGATCAGCCACAGTCAGACACATTGTAATTTATCTCAAACACAGTGAGGTCATTTTGGTCTTCTTCGATAGCAAAGGACAAGAACCAATGGTATTATTTCATTACCCATGGTGCCTTTTAAGAAGATGTAGTTTCCTTCCTTATCCCTCTTAATGAGATCTATTTTTGTTTTTGCTTTATCTGAGATCAGAATTGCTACCCCGTTTTTTTTTTAACTTCTGTTAAAGCATAATATATTTTGCTCCAGCCTTTTCCTTTTCAAATATGTTTCCTGTAAACAATACATTGTAGGATTCTGGTTTTGAATCCATTCTGCTATCTCCTTTTGTTTTATGGAAGAGTTCATCCCATTCACATTTAGAGTTAGGATTACTAACTCTGTATTTCCCTCTATGCTTTCTTTCATCATTTATGCTTTCCTTCCCTCTTATCTCTCCTCACCAATGTTTTGCTCCCTTTTCCTTTTAACTTTTCTTTTTTTAAATTTTAGCTTTAGTTTTACTTTCAAACTCCCCTTTTATCAGTCCCATCTTTACCTTTCTTTCCTTTTCCCCTCTACTTTCCTATAGGGTAGAATATACTTTTAAACACAATTGGGAATGTGTTTTATTCCCTCTTTGGGCCTATTCTTTGAGAGTAGGATTTTACTCAGTGTTGACACCCTTCCTACTTTCCCTCTACTATAATGTGTCTGTGCCTCTTCTCATGGTGTTATGTATCCTCTTATATCTAACCTTTATTTAGTATAATCTTTCTTTTCCTATCTTTATTATTTTAACCCTGGCTTTACTACACTCCCACTCTCAAAAATATACTCCTTTTATCTATCCTGATAGAAATACCTCTTTCTCAAGGATTGATTGATTTATTAATAGAAACATTGCCTCATAGTTACTGTCTAATTATGCTCTGCTCTTCTGTCCTATTAGAAATACACTTCTTGAATCATAAATAGCATCAAATTATAATCAACTTATATCATACCCTCTTTCTATGTCTAAGGCCAAAATCCTCATGAGCTAAAGTATTATGCAAAGCAAAATCAATTCATGAACCATTTATACCCTCCCTAAGTACACTCCTCTTAATTGTACCTAAAGAAATTACTTTGTGATCCATTTAAGTCTAGTCCCTCTAAGTACACTTCTTCCCTCTATCTATATAGTACTACAACTCTTGTTAACTAAAATATCAAATAAAGCAAAATCACTTAATGATTTAATTATATACAGACCCTATAAGTACATTCCCCTATCTCTTTCCCAATAAAAATACAACCCAGGTAGGCAACATCACTTCATGATCTATTTAAACCTATTCCCTCTAAGTACAATTCCTCCAATTATATTCAACTAAAGGCTCAACACTTTCATAGTCATCTATACTCATACCCTTTCTCTAATTATGTTTCTTTTAACTGTCTCATGAGAAATATAATTTTTAAGATTTACAAGTATTATCTTCCCTTTTAGGGATATATACATTTTGATTTTTTAAATTTTTTTTTGAGAGGCACTGGGGTAAGTGACTTACCCAAGATCACATATCTAAATAAATATTAAATGTCCGAGGCTGGATTTGAACTCAGGTCCACCTGACTACAGGGCCAGTGCTCTATCTACTGCTCCACCTAGCTGCCCCAGTTTGATGGTCTTGGCTAGCTTTTTTTCACCCTTCCATTTACTTTTTTATGCAAATTTTGTATCTTGTATTTGAAGATTTAATTTTGAATTTTCTGTTCAATTTGTCTTTTTATCAGACAATTTTGGAAGGTCCTTTATTTCATTGAAAATCCATATTTTCCTCTGAAAGAAATATGATGGATTTTCGGGATAGTTAATTATTGATTGTAATCCAAGGTCCTTTGCCTTCTGGAATATCATAATTCCAGGTCTTCCAATCCTTTAATGTTGAAGCTGTTAAGTCTACAGAGTAGTTCTGTTAATTGTAGTTCCTTTGTATTTCAATTGCTCTTTTTTGGCTGCTTGCAGTATTGTAGCTTGGGCTACAATATTCCTTGGAGCTGTTATTCTGGGGTATCTTTCTGGAGGTGATTGATGGATTCTTTCAAGGACTTTTTTCCCTAGGATATTAGGGCTGATTTTCCATGATAATTTCTTTAAAGATATATTTCAGGCTCTTTTTTTTTGACTGAGGCTTTTAGATATACCAATAATTCATAAATTATCTCTACTGGATCTATTTTCCAGGTCATTTGTTTTTCCTAAAAGATACATTTTCTTCTTTTTTTTAGCCTTTTGGTTTTGTTTGATGGAATTTTGGTGTCTCATAGTGTCATAAGTTTCCATTTGTCCAATTCTAATTTTTAGGATTTTATTTTCTTCATTCCTTGATTCCTTTTCCAGTTGCTTAATTTAATTTTTTGTTGAGCTGTATTCCTTTGTCCATTGATCAATTTTATTTTCTGATGAGGAATATTCTTTTTCCAATTGATCATTTTTACTTTTAAAGGAGCTGATTTCTTCAGTCAGTTTTTCATAATTCTCCTGCATGGTTGTCATATCTTTTTTCCATTTTTTTCTTCCTCTCTTTTTTGATTTTTAAAATCCCTTTTGAGTTCTTCCAAGAGCTTATGGAGTTGAGGCCAATTCATAAACTCCCAATTTCAAATGAAGGAGATTTATCACTACTTTCTTTTTTTGAGATGACATTTTTTTCATCCTATCTGAATAATAAGTTAGTGCTCTTTTTGGTTTTTTTTTTTTGCTCATTTTGATAATTGAGCTCTGTTCTTGGGGTACACAGATTATAGTCCCAAGTTTCTTTTTGTGCTGGAGTTGGGATATGGTCCCTGGTTTATTGCTTGCCAAAGTGATGTTTATGCAGCCCAAGGATTGCCTAGGCAGAGGTTTGTTCTCTCCTTTGTGCCTAGGCTTTGCCTATACAATGGTTTGTTCCCAACCCAGTCCCATCTGGGACCCCAGGGTTCCCAAGGCTCAGACTTTGTTTTGAATTTGTACCCTCCTTAGAGCCAGGACCTGAGATATCCTGTGACTAAGAACCTCCCACTGACTTTCTTACTCTCCCACCTATGCTATACTTCCCCTTTATCCCCAAAGAGACAGATTTTACTGAAGATCCTCCATGATATATTGAGTGGATAACTTGTTCCCCCCTTTTTTGTGGAAATTATGGCTTTAAGATTTATGTAAAGGATTCATTTAAAGTTGTGTTGGGAAATGCTCTGGGAGCTCCTTGCTTTATAACACCATCTTGGCTCCCAGAGAATCTTAATATCACTTAAAACTAGGATGGTGTAAGTCCTGATCTAGATCCTCACATCCTGGAAAGTGAAGCCAAGTGGGCCTTAAGAAGACTTGCTAACAAAAAGGTTTTTCTACTGGAGATGATAGAATACCAGCTGAGCTATTTAAAATACTAAAAAATGATGTTAAAGTGTTCCACTCAATATGCTAGAAAATTGGAAAACTCACCATTGACAATTGGATTAGAAAAGAACAGTTTACATTCCAATACCAAAGAAGAACAACACCAACTAATGCTCAAACTCCTGAGCAATTGCACATGCTAGCAAGGTTACACTTAAGTTTCTGCAATCTAGGATATTCAGTAATATGTGCATCAAGATTTACCAGAAGAGCAGACTGGTTTTTAAGGGGGAGAGAAACTAGTGAACAAGTTGTCAATATTTGCTGAATTATGGAGAAAATAAGGGAGCTCCAGAAGAATATTTGCTTTTGCTTCATTGACTACACTTAAGCCTTTGACTATGTAACAATGTGCTAAGTTTTTAAAAAGATGAGAGTACTAGGATCATCTTAATTGTCTCCTGAGGAATATGTGTACGGATCAAGAAGAGAACAAAACATGAAACAACTGTTTGATTTAAAATTGGAATAAAGTATGACAAGGTGCTATGATGTCACTTTATTTAACTTATATGAAGAGTACGTCATGAACAATGTCAGATGGATGAATGAATCAAAAGTGGGAATTAAGGTTGCCAGGAGAAATATCAACAACTAAGATATGCAGACAATACTACTCAGAAATTGAAGAATTAAGAAGACTTGATGAGGGTCAAAGAGGAAAGTGTTAAAGCTGGCTTGAAACTTTACATTAAAATACGAAACAAAACTAAGATCCTGACAAATGATTCCATCACTTCCTAGCAAATAGAGGAAGAAGAAACAGAAGCAATGTCAGATTTTATATTGTTGGACTCAAAGATCACTGCAGACAGCAACCATAACAATGAAATTAAGAGACATACTTAGAAGGAAAGCTATAGCAAATCTGGACAGCATACTAAAATGTAGAGACTTTTGCCAACAAAAGTATATATATATATATATATATATATATATATATATATATATGTATATTCCATGGTTTTTCCAATAGTAATGTATGACTGTGAAAGTTGGATTATAAG
This sequence comes from Macrotis lagotis, assembly GCF_037893015.1. Lineage (NCBI taxonomy): Eukaryota > Metazoa > Chordata > Mammalia > Peramelemorphia > Peramelidae > Macrotis > Macrotis lagotis. The sequence continues at coordinate 176,622,160 of NC_133658.1, read as the reverse complement.
GGAAACTGAGTTGTACAGAATCAATATTTTTAAATTGATAGTCCCTTGAACAGCAAGGAGATCATATCATTTAATACTTAAAGAAATTAATTCCAACTAATCATTAGAAACTGAAACTCAACTACTGTGGCTACATGAGAAGATAGACTTCATTGGAAAAGACTCTGATGTTGGGAAAGATTAGAGGCAAAAAAGAAAAGGGAATGAAAGAGGATGAGATGGATAGATAGTGTCATGGAAGCAACAAACATGAACTTGGACAGATTCTGGGAGAATAGAAGTGCCTGATATGCTATAATCTGTGGAGAGGTAGACAACAACTGTTTTAGTCTCAGAAGGTCCTTAATATTAAAAAATTAATCATTATTAATTACTTTACATATATCATTTGATTCTCATAAGTCTAGTGGGATAAGTGCTACAGTAGTTTCACCCCCTTTTACCACTAAGAAACTTTAATTCAAGATTACTTGTGAATGTTCAACAGGTAGTACTCAAGTCAGAGGCATGGTTCACTCAGTTTCCACAGTTTCCTCATAGGCAGGATATAAACTCAGAACTTCCTGACTGAAGTCCTGTATCCTTTCCACAATACTGCACTACCTCTCTATTATTATACTTCAGATTTTTTCATTGTTTTAAAGGTTACATGGAAGACATCTAGGAGTTGAAAACTTTCCCTATTCTAATTAACTTATGCCTGATATTTACTGAATTCTGATCATTAGCCTAGGTACTATGGGGAATAAAAAGAAATATAAGACATTTTTAAATGATGCTTATAATCTAGTTTGGGTAGGGGATGGTGGGAGAAATGAGGTATAAATGTATATATTTACTTAATATATATGTATAATATATACTATATATGTATATATATTTACTTAAAGTAATGCTAGAGATGCCTCAAGGTGAAATATTTTAAATTTTTGAAGAAATTGTACAGATAAGAAGTACTCCAGATTTCAGAGGATGGAAAGATGACTATGAAGTGCAGTAGTCTGGGAAAACATCATGGACTGGGGGACAGGATGTGTATTTGAAGAATTGGTTGGAATAGAAGGGATAATTATAAATGAGAAATATGTAGAGGGGCATGTTGAGTAATTTATGTAGAAAATTGTGGGAATCAGAAGAATTTAGAAAGATTTTTTTAAAAAAAATTAATTATTTGTAGTATCAGAATCTTGACCAAATCTTTTAAAGTCATGTTTCAGTAATGTGGAGATTGACACATGCAGATCTACATTGGAGCCTGGTCACTTGTAAATGTAAGGTAAAGAGGGAATAATTAGGTGATGTAGTATATAGAGCAGAGAACTAGGAACCAGAAGATTTATCTTCATGTGTTCAAATCTATCTCAAGATACTGTGTGACCCTGGGCAAGTTTGCCTCAATTTTTTATCTATAAAATGAACTGAAGAAGAAAATGGCAAATCATTCAATATCTTTGCAAGAAATCCAGTCTAATAAAAGCATCAGGTTAATGAATCAATCCTTGTTCATATCTACCTACTGTCATGAAGAATAAGAGATTGAAGAACGTCTTAATCTTTCATTTGGGTAAATTTTTTTCTGTTTCTTTTTTCTGTTTCTCTGTTTTACTCTTTCCTCCTCTTTCATCATAATCTGATTTATAAATATATTGAGCATAATTACATAAATAATACAAAATATGATTATGATTATAATATAAGCAATAATTATTAAATAAATTTAAGAGGAGAAGTTTCATTAGAGCTATACTATGATGCCTCATCATGACAAGATGGTGACTTAGACTTCTCAGAGTCTATGCCAGATTAGCATGAACTCTGGAGGGTCCTAGTCAGTTGGAAAGATTTAAAATATAGACTGAGCAGCAGACTATATTCTCCAAAATGGGGGAGGGAGGGGATAATCATTTATTAACTACCTATTGTGTGCTAGACCCCATGCTAAGTGTTTCAAATATGATCTTATTTGATCCCTTTTACAACTCTGGGATAGAGGTGTATTGTTATTATTTTATAGTTGAGGAAACCAAGGCAGACAGCAGGTAAATGACTTTCCCAGGGTCGTACAGGTAATATTTGGCCCTGAATGGTCTTTCTGTTTCCAGGTCCAGGACTCTATCCACTGTCACTAAGCTCAAATGGGCTTAGCACTCGAATGCTTTTTTTGGTCATCCAATAAATTGTCTGCTTGGACATGGAGGACTTGCAATCTTCATTGGGAAAGGAAGTATGCACGTGGATGAACTCCTGAAGCATTGAAGCAAGTAGGATTTTAGGAATGTAGATTTAGAATTAGGAGGGTCATTAGAAGTCATTGACACTAATCACTCTCATTTTACAGATGAAAATAATGCTCAGAGAAGTTAAATGACTTTCCCAGGGTCACCAAACTAGGGTTCTGAGTTGCTATTTGAACCTAGTTCTTCTTTACTCCAAAGTCACTCTGTCCACTATACCATATGTAAGAAATCTTTACATATCCAGATAAAGAACTGTGTTCAAGGACTATTCCCTTTAATTTAGGAAAAAACCCATGCTATCTTGTTATCTGATCTTGTGATCCCTTATACTTTATGTTTCTTCCTTAAGGATATGATTTCTCTCTCATCACACTCAATTTGGATCATTGTACAACATGGGAACAATGCAAAGACTGACAAATTATTTTCTGTGGGGGGGGCAGGAAGTAAGATTGGGTGAAAAATTGTAAAACTCAAAATAAATAAAATCTTTAATTAAAAAAGAAATCTTTATATTTCTGCCACCATACCAGGAGGTATGAGTAGATTTTACTAAAATAAGAATGCACTAAAGTAGTCATATTATTATGCCAACTTGAAAATTATAAATCTTAAGGAATAAATTATTTCACATTATGTAAAAGAATTAATATAGTTATTTATTTACTTTATTATGGGCAGTAAGGGAGGCTCATCTTCCTGAGTTCACAATCCAGGTTCAGATATTTACTAGCTTTGTGACCCTTGTAGAAAATTGTGGGAATCAGAAGAATTTAGAAAGATTTTTTTAAAAAAAATTAATTATTTGTAGGATCAGAATCTTGACATTATTATTATTAGAAGGATGAACACAGTTTTTTACAATATTTATATTGTTAATATTATTTACTCCCTCCCCAGATTCAAAAATTCATTGATAATTATTTGCCTGCGGTTTGGGTTCACCTCTACTTTATTAGTTGATCATTTATAAAAATAAAACATTTTACATTTTCATGATGATATGTTGAATTACATACCTTATTAGCAGCCATGGAAAAGTATTTAAAAGCAGTGATATTACTTTGGGGTACTGCTGGATTGCCTTCTAAATACATCTAAGGAAAAAAAAATGAGAGTAAGGGTAAGGGAGGACAATACTGAATCATAAGAGAGTTTGCCAGTGAACTTGCCTGATGGCAAAGCAATTAATTAGAAAAGTATTTTTCTTTTTGATCCTAGACCACTTGTACATTTCTTACAGAATTACACAATTTCACATGTGAGAAGGATCTTAGAGATTATCTATTCCAATCTGTATCTAATTGTAGCAGTGCTTTAAGGTTTGCAAGCTCTTTGCAAATGTTATTTTATTCTCACAAAAAGCCTCAGAGTAGATGTTACTATCATTCTCATCTTATAGATAAGGAAACTGAGGCAGACAGAGGTTAAGAGACATACCCAGGGTCACAGACTTAATAAGTGTCTAGGGTAGGATTTGAACTGAGATTTTGCTCCAGGTCTAGGACTCTATCCATTGTGCCACCTACATCTACTTGAACAAGAATCCTCTGTATAACATTTTTAACGAATGGCCATCCAGGAGCTACTTAAAGAACTCTAGTGGACAAACACTTCTGAAAGTAGCTGATTTTGCCTTTGGGCATGATTACTTTTTAGCAAGTTTTTCTTGTATAAAGCTTATATTTGTCTCTCTGAAGCTTTGCTCTTCATTTGCTCCCAGTTCTAGTTTTTATCAATATCCTTGGTAAACAACAATTATTTCTTTTTTGACCAGAAACTCGGAGAGTCTTCCCCTCCAAGACTGATTCTTTTATGAAGTCAATTAGGCCTGATTTTGCCTCAGTTTTTGTCTAGACTTTAATCACTGAATGAATGTTGCTTCAGAAAACCTGAGACCTGGGAAAGACCTTAACTTAAAAACCTCAGGGTCTCCCATTGCAACCAGGGCCTCCTCCAGTCATCCTGACCTATGTCCTGCCACTGTAGTCAGATGACTCTGGAGGAGAGAGTGAGGCTGTTATCTTTGCTTAGCCCTGACTCACTTAAATTCAGTTCACTTGGAAGTTGAGACATCACCATCCAGATGTCATTTGTCCTCTTCAAGAATGAAGGATGAACAATCACAACAATCCTTCCTAAAATTAAATATCCACAATTCCTCCACATTTCTTCCTCTACTATTTCAGACATAGTCATGAAAAGCCTGACCCCTGGGAGCCAGAGAAAGTAGAAGGATCAACTATAAAGAGGTCTCCTATATATTGGATATGGACTTCAGCCTCTGAGCCCTCAGGTCTGTTTAAAAAAGATTCTTAGCTATTTCCTCCAGAACCTGAGATTTAACCTAGCAAAAGTAACTGGGGAAAGAAAGAGGGTGCCTTCCAGAGACTAAGTGATTGGGATATTAGAAAATTCAGAATCTCTTGGTGTGCCTCATTCCTCACTATCCTGGGATGAATGTAGAGCATGATCTCAGCCCAGGAGCCAGAGACTTAATCACTACTTTATTCTTTTTTCTCTGGTAGGTATTCAGAACTGTAAGAGGTCTTCAGTCTCTGGTAGATAGTATTGAGAGTCCTCACTGATTACATGCTCAGTCATTCCAAGATGTGTAGAGAGTAATTTGTCTCCTATCAATTAATGCCATTGTTCATGAAATAGCAAATCATTTTCCAGCCCTAGTTCTCCTAGTCTTTCATGAATCAGTTAACATCTGCTAAGGAAAAAATATTTTTCCCCTCCAAATATTCCCTGTAGTCTCATCTTCAGTTCTATGCTTCTACAATCCCATATTGTTTTTCACCCTCCTGTTCCATGGTCCCTCTAGAGCCTCTACTCTCTTGGTGACAAATTTCCTTTTATCATGGATCTTTTCACTTCACTTTCTTTCGCTATTTTGTTAATTGGAATCTGACTCTCCCTAGGAGACATGGCATTCCTGACCAACTATTTTGCTGATAAACCTTAAACTATGCTCTGTTTTATGGAAAACTTGTATTTTGATGTTCATATTCTGGGACGGGGGTGGGATTCTTTTCTTTTCCCAAAAGGTTTATAAAGAGATAATATGTTTAATTTTGAACCTTTTGGACCTTTTAGATACCAAACTCCCACTGCCTGCATACACTTGTGATCATCTTACAATGGTCTGCTATATCAGGGTTATATGGGCCAACTACAACCATGCTTCATTTAACTTTCCAGACATCATCTCTGATGCTTTGCCTTCCGTACTCAAAATCTTGTCCTGTATGACATCTCTTTTTAGCTCTAGAACTTTTATTCTAGAGCTTCTGCTGGTTTGACTAGTGGATGCCTCATTGGCCTAATAGATTTAGATTAGCATCAGCGATGCTTCATTTTACTTTCTGAACATCATTCTATCAGCTACCTTACCACCAAGCATGCATGTACTTTTTACTCTCCTGCTACTCAGTTATGGAAGTATAATTAAATCTACACAGCCACTGCTACAAAAAAGTATATGTCTCCCCTTTCTTTGGCTTCATTCTTTATTTCTGTAACTTTTCCAATATCCTTCTTTGACACCATTAACCTGTTTGTGTGTGCTGCCTCTATTAGAATATAAACTCTTTGAGGTCAGAGACTAACATTGCTTTTATATTTGTATTCCCAATGCCTAGCATTGTGCTTGATGAGTTTTCATTAATTTTTCTCTTTCTCCAAAGCTCCTGAAGCATTTTTTTACTGTGCCAAGAAGACATACTGTTTGCTCCTCATTCTTGCTTATATTCTGTCCCCTTGCCACTATTACTTGGCAATCTTTCTTTGAGGCTCACTATATCCAAATCCTTGCTATAGCCATTCAACTACCTCCTTGTCTCATTTCTCAAGAGACTCAAATGCTCAGGTCAGTCTTTCTCTCCTTCTTATATCCTAAACTTCAGTATATATACCAATGTCCCTCAACAACCTTGTCTCTGAGTTCATCAATCCTGAATATGTGAGAAAAACAGGCATGTTCTCATGGGTACTAAAGAAAATTGGTACAGAAAGTTAAAGAGTTGGTCACCTATTAATGGAGACATTGGAAGGCACATGATTGAAATTTGAAGATTTCTGTAATGGAGAGAGAAAGAAAAGAGGAAGAAAACTCTACAATACCAAAACATTATTAACAAATCTATCTTTGGGAAATTCAAATTAGGAATTATTGACCCTTTTGACTTAGGTGAACCTAGGTGTGGATTCTGATTCAAAGGAGGGGGAGAGACATAGATTGACAGGGGACATAAAGAGAAGTAGTATTAGAGGAGTAGTTAAGAGTTGGAGGGGAAGTTTAACTTACTTATGAAGACTCATGGGTGATTGATTCCTTAATGCTAGAATTTATCATCATACAAATATAGGACTACTTTTCCAGCCATCCTGTGCAACCCTCCCACCCATTGGGTGACATACAGCTTTCCAAAGACCAGAATTTTCCTGAATAAATGGAGTTAATGATGTCCTTCATAATATAGTTAATATACTTTTCATTTTCTACCTTTATGTCCATTTGTTCCCATAAAACACTGAGTGCCCCATAGCTGGTCATTTGTTTCTATATAGTATTATTTTCACATAAGAATTCTAGCTCACCCCTGATATGTCACAATAAAATTTGAAATATTAATCAAAAGAAAATATGTACCTTTCCCAGAAATGCCATGGCATTTGCACTTCCTGCCTTAGCTGCCTTCAAGAAGTAGTATAATGCTTTCTAAAGAGGAAGGAAACAATATCACTGACATTCACAAATATTCTCAAGAAAATTCCAAGATGTGTAGAGATTAATTATATTGAGTTTTTGCTTTTGACTCTAAAAATGACTATTGTAGAAGTATATGTTTAACATTTATTTGAACAAATATTGCTATCTGTGAAAAATTAATAAAGTATATGCTTGATCACCTCATTGATTTAAGAAGAATGAAAATTCCTACAAGAAGTGAGAACTTACTTTGCTGATCTAGAATAAAATACTTTCTGAAATTGGAATAGAGGCATTGGATGTGTGAGAACACAGTCAAGGATATCAATGGCAGTAAAACAAATGTTTTTGTGTAAAAAAAAATTAGTAAAAATTTGGACTAGAAACCTTGAACCTTTGGGTTGTCAATCATTTGAAAAATTTGTGTCCCTATTTCATAAACCCATTTCAACATCAGGTGATTATTGCAATCTTTTGTATTGTTCATGACCCTATGATGATGAAGAAGAATTTGCCAAAGTAGACATAGCTATATGATTTTCTTGGCTAATCTGTTGAGGTCATAGGGACCTCAGAGATAAATTGGTCCAATATCATTATGTTATAGAGGAATAAGCTAGTCCATGGAGGCAAACTGATATTTCAAGGTCACATTTGTAATAAGTAAGAGATCTGAGATACAATACTATGCACTTAACACATTCAGTTCTCTTTTCTACCACAAGAGGAAGTACTAAATTTTCTAGCATATACGAACCTGAAAGCTTTTAAACTGGAAAGAGCCAGAGATGGGAGCAACTCACCTGATTCACATCAGAAATAGAATTTCAAAATGAACCAGAGTTGGATTGGATATATTATCTCTCATCTGTCAGAAAGGTCTTTATGACTTGTCTATTTGGAGTAATCAAAGCTGGACAGTTCCCTCAGACCTGTTTTATGGAAAGCTTGTATTTTGATGCTCATATTCTGGGATGGGGGTGGGATTCTTTTCTTCTCCCAAAAGGTTTATAAAGGGATAATATGTTTAATTTTTATAAATAGAAATATCCCATAGGCATATTAACATCTTATCTCAGAATACTTTCTGATTTATTCAACTTAAGGAGGCACAAAATATCTTGGGGGTACATGTCTTAATAATGATAATGTATATGCTTTAAATATGTTATCTCATAAAAATTCTTCAAATCAGTTCTTTATGTTTTCCTAAAATAATTTAGCAGATGAAGAATTGAAGCTCAAGAAGTATAAAGTAATTTGCCATGGTCATATAACTTAGAATGTGTCAAAGGCAGGGTTTGAACTCAGCTCTTCTTGATTTCAGATTCATTATTCCCTCCCCTTTACACTTGCCCCTTTTTCATTTTAAAATATTCATTCAGTCGAAACCACAAATATTTATCAGATGGCTAATATTGTGTTACAAAAATGACTCAGATCTGATGCCAGTTCTAAAGCAATTTATGATTTACTAGGAGAGTAAGATAGCTATCACTTGAAACATGTCACAGGCACCCTCCCCAAAGAGTAAAGAAAAAGGACATTAGAATGTCAGAGGGAGGAGAGATCTACTTTGAGTAGACTGGGGTCATTAGGAAGACTTCATGAAAGATTTGAACATAGCCTTGAATATAGGAAGCATTGAAACAGGAGGTGAAACTGGGAACTTACAGAGAGCATACTAGGTAAGAGTGTAGAATATAAACAATTTCATGAAAAGAGAAAAACAAATTAAGTATGCAAAACATTAAATAGATCAGTTGTATTGGTCATATGTATAGGGGGAGTAATTTAAGAATGTATGACAAAACTGGAAGAGTAATTTATGCCTAGATTGTAGAAGGCTTAGAATGCCAGACTAGAAGATTTGAAAGTAAGTATTGGACTTGACATCAAGAGGGTCTATGGGTTCTAATACCTACTATTGGTACATTTTGGACAATTAATTTCAGCTAATTGGTTTCTTCAACTGTAAGAAAAGAGGAAAGGACTAGGTGATTTAAAAGGTCCCCTACATGACTATATTTATGTTTCTGCCACTTCTAAGAACTATTGAAAAGTTGTGAATTTGATTTGTATTTTTAATTCCAGTACCTAGGCTTTAGCCAAAAACTAAAGAAATGTTTTTTCCTTTTCCCCTTCCTTAAAGAGTTTAAAATACCTTAAGTGCTTCCTTTAAGTACTTAAAGAGTATGCTATATAATATCTAAACCTAAATGAAGAAACTTTTAAGTGCAAATTGTCTACATTATATAGATTCTTTATAAATTATGAAGTTAGTCATAGTAAAATAAGTTTTTTTGCCTGTTTTTATGAGGCAAAGGGGTTAAGTGACTTGGACATCATCACACTGCTAGTATCAAATGTCTGAGACTGGATTTGAACTCAAGTTCTCCTGACTCCAGGACCATTGCTCTAACCATTGTACAACTAACTGCCCCTAAAATAAGTTTTAAAAGTTTTTCTTTCTTAGAAGCTAGAAAGGTTCTTGTAGATCATGGAGTCAAACACTTTCATTTATAGATGGGGAATTTGAGACCCAGAATGGTAGAGTGATTTGCTCAGAATCATATATCAAGTTAATAGCAGAGCTGAGGCTAGAATTCAAGTATCCTCACTCCCAGTTTAGCCTTCTAGTTACTATATTACAAATACCCTGCAATAAATCTCCCTCTAAAGCAGTTATTTAGAGGAAAAAAGAATATACTCAAGCCTTTATAAGTGAGCAAACTGTTCCCTTTGACACAAATTAAACCTTTGTGGAGTTGTTTTAAAAATGATGTGCCCCTAGAGACCTGAAGGAATTCTTGAATCTCTCCAAAATATCTAATTTACCCCCCCCAAGGAGTAGTTTACTCATTGATGTGATTGAAGCCCCCATAGTGCTTTACTTGGTTTTCTTTGTTGGGATGAGGGAGGAAAGGAAGCTTTCTTGAAAAATCTGGTAGTAATTCTTCCTGATATCTACTCTAATCCTTTCTCTTTGATTTTATTAGTAGATACCCTAAATGTATCTGTCATATCTAGTTCATTCTGAGCCAGTGTGCATATTTATAAGTACAAATGACATTAACATTCTGTATAGAAAATTTAGGATAATGCAATCAAAATTGCTCAGAACTTTATTTTAAAATTAGTTTAAAAGTCTCTGGAGGGAGATAAAAAAACCCTTTTGACTTTATTCCCCCCTTTTGATTCTTTAAGGTAATGTCTAAAATAGTAAGTAAATTTGGCTAAACAATCAGAATACGTGAATGGTGGTTGAAGCAGAACATATTGCTTGGAATTCTGAGAGTCAGGCTTTAGGCTTGACCCATCCCTGGATAAAAAAGTGTTTCTTTAAGAGGAGAGGACATCCTGTGGAGAGGGGGTCCAGGGATCTGGGCAATAGATAATTGCCCAATGAATGACTGAAATATTGCTTCTGATAGAGCCACAATTCTGAGGCAAATTGACCAACTCAGGTGGTTCAATTAAACTTATAGGTTCAGTGGAAGTAAAGAATCTGGGGTCAGGGTTTCAGAGTTTAAATCTTGACTCTGCCATTTATAACTTGTAAGCTAGGAAAAATCAGTCTCCCTGTGTCTTGGCTTCCTCTTCTGTAAAATGTGAGGATTAGATTAGATGAATTCTAAAGTCCCTTCCAGCTCTTAAATCTGTGATGTAATCTAAGTATGTAAATTGTTCAATTAATGAATATTAAGTTTCTATTTACAATGAATGTACCATTTTTCAGTGCTGGCACAAAAATAAAATAGCATAATGCCCTCAAAAGGTTTACAATATATCAAAATGAGACCTTTGTATGATACATAAATAAGTATTCTTTTACATACCTACAGAAGTATATACAAAATTAAAAAACTGTATATGTATGAACAAATATATGTATATATGTATTTATATGTGTATATGTGTGTGTGTGTGTGTGTGTATACATACATATACTTATATATGTAGTTGGGTGATTAAGTGGATAGAATCTGGGCCTGGAGTCAGGTAGACTCATCTTTGTGAGTTCAATTCTGATTTTAAGACTCTTAAAATTTGTGTGTCTTCAGGCAAATTACTTAACTTATTTATCTCAGTTTCCTCATGTGAAAAATGATCTGGAGAAAGAAATAGAAAGAAATCATTTCTAGTACCTTTGCCAAGACAACCCCAAATGGGTCATGAAGAGTCAGACATGACTGAAAGAAGACCTAACACAAGGTACATTTTTTGAGGGAGGGGGTAGCTATGAGAATCAGGAAAAGTCCTCCAGTGGAATGACTTGTGAGATGGATTTTGAAAGAAACTACAATCTTTGTGGTGGAGGTGAGAAAGTAGTGTGTTTGCAGCATAGGGGAGAGTTAATGCTCTATCTAGTTGACTCACTCATTCAGTGCTGTTGAGATAGCTAAATCTGTTGTTGTAAGCCTCTGGATTGCTTCCCATCTCTACATGGCATTTACCATATAAAAGAATTAATCAATCAATAAAGTGCCTATTATGTGTCAGACCCTATGCTAATCACTGGAATTACAAAAACAGGAAAAAGACAATGCCTACCCTCAAAGAGTTTACAATCTAATGGAGGAGACCACATGCAAATAAATATTTGCTAAGCAAACTATAGACAGGATAAATAATGGAGAAGAAAAACACAAGAATAAGAGTAGTTGGAAAGGCTTCCTGTAAAAGATGGGATTTTAGTTGGGTATTAAGGAAACTAGGAAGTCAGTAGATAGAATTGAGGAGAGAGAACATTCTAGGCCTGAGGGACAGTCCAGAGATGAGTGTCTTGTTTATGGAACAACAGCCAAGAAGCCAGTGTCACTGGAATGAAGAGTAATGTTGGGAAGTTAAATATAAGATTACTGGAAAAATAGGAGAGGGCTAAGTCTTTCATGAAAGACTTTGAATGGCAGATAGCATTTTGCATTTGTTTCTGGGGATGATAGAGAGCACCTGGAGTTTATTGGGTGGGGGAGTGATATATAGTCAGACTTCAGATTTAGGAAAATCACTTTGGTGGCTGAATGGAAGTTGGATTAGAGTATAGGGAGAGACTGGAGGCAGGCAGACCCATCAGTAGCTTATTGCAATATTCTAGATGGAAGGTGATGAAGGTCCTGTACTAGAGTTGATGGCAGTGGCACAAGAGAGAAGAGATCAATTTTGAGCAATGTTGCAGAGGTGAAAATTGATAGGCCTTGGCAACAATTTGGATATGGCGGATGAGAGAGTGAAGTGTTAAGGACAGCTCCTAGGCTGAGTCTGAGGAATGGGGAGGGTGGTGTTGCCTTTATATAATAAGAAAAATAGGAGAAGGGAAATATTTAGGGGAAAAGATAATGTTTTAGATATGTTGAATTTAAGATATTTACTGACCATCCATTTTAAAATTTGAGAATGACAGCTGGAAGTGTGAGACTGAAGGTCAGCAGAGAGGTTAGGGCAGGATAGGGAGATAGTAATTAAATCTATGGGAATTGATGAAATTACCAAGGAAAGTAGTATAGAGGAAGAAGAAAGAGAATCTGGAACTGAACCTTGAGGGAAACCCAAAGTAAGGGGGCATGAACTTGAGGAGGATCCAGCAAAAAAAATGAGAAGAGTGGTCATATGTAGGAAGGAGGATAACCAGAAGAGAGTGATATTTTGAAAAATTAGAGAGAAGAAAATATCAAAAGTGTCAAAGTCATCAGAAAAGTCGATGAGAAAAGGTCATTGGATTTGGCAACTAAGGAATATTGGAAAATTTGGAGATAACAGTTTTTAATGGTATGATAAAGTTGGATGCCAAATTGTAAGGTATTAAGAGAGTGAGAGGAGATAGTGGAGGCAGTTATGGTAACTGGCAGTTTGAGTTGTTCAGCTGTAAAGGGTAGAAGAGATATAAAATGATAGTAGGGATGGAAAGATCAAGTGAGAATTTTTTTATTTTAGTATGAGAGAAACATGGAGATAACTCACTAGACTTACAGTAGTAGGAAGGGACAATCTACTGAAGGAAATGGGATAGAGCAGGTAAAAGGGATAACCTTGATAAGGAAGTAAGACCATTTTGTCATGAAGGAGGAGATGGGACTGCAGGCATCTGAGAGATAGAAGATGAGGAAGGGGGGGAAAGGGAAATGAGGCAAATGGCCTCAATTTTTTTTCAATATGATATGAGACAAAGATCTCTGCTGAGATGGGAGGGGGAGACAGGCTGGGGGAGAACCATGGGAATTATAAGAAGGGATGAAAAGGCTTGGAGGAGACTGTTGTAGAGAATGGTCTAGTGAGTTGATAAAGGAGATCTAGTAGCATTGCATAACAGTAGTGAAGGTCCAATTCTCCATCTTTATTCAGAAACCTGTACATAGGTGTGAAAGTAGTAAATGATGGGAGTGTTCTAAGGCTAAGGGTATAATTAAAGATATAGTAAGGGGACTAAGAATTCAAGAGAGGGAAACAGAGTAGAGGTTAAATGGTTCACCAAGTAGTCAATATGGGGAGAAGAGAAGAGATGACCTGGGAGAAAATTGAGGGGTTAAGGTATTAGTGGTTATAATACAGATGAAGAGTTGAGTTCTGTAAGGGGCAGCAGAGAGAAAGTTGGAAAAAATCAATAGGATATAGGTGTTTAAAGGGTCTTTTGGAAAGTTTGAACATTGAGTTGGTACATTTGTGTGTGATGGCAAGATCAAAGGTAGGACTCTCTTCTATGGGTGTTTGAAGGTAAAATAGTATCTTGTGGAAAAGTAAGCAGATTGAAGAACTGAGTAGTTAAAAAGAGAGAGGGAGAAGAGAGGAAGAGAGAAAGGAGAGAAGAGAAAACAAGACAAGGGGGGAGAAAAGGATGGAGATAGAGAATGTGTATGTTCATGTCTCTCAGTATGAGGGCAGGAGCTGGAAAATAGAGAAAAATTGTGAGCCATGCACTGAACTCATTGAGCAAGGAAGAAGAATAACTGAGAAGTTTCTAGACAAGCTACTATGATTTTGCTTGGGTATATGTCATTATCATGGATCTTATAGGAAAATAAATTATAGAGGGATAGAGAGAGAGGGAGAACCTGGAAGTGACAATGAGAAACCAGAGAAAATTCTCTTGCCCTGACCAATAAGCTGGGGAAAATGAGTAAAGGTCCTTAAAAGAATCATTGGGAAGGCTGTGCTACCTGGGGGAAGTCAGGTCTCAGTAATAGCTAGTAAATGGAAGGAGTGGGAGAAGAAAAGATTAAGAATGAAGGGAAGTTTGTTGCCTATGGAACAGGTATTTCAGAAGGTGTGATAGAAGGATTGTGTGGTATTTGGTTGATGAAATTCATTGGAATAACTCACATTTATGTTTGATATGTTTGAAAAACTTTTTTTTTCTCATAATATCTCTGAAGTATAGCAGTTCATTAAACAGAAACCCAGAAAGGTTAAAGGCCCAAGGTCACATAGCTAAAGAATTCTGACTTCAAGGCCAATTCTCTTTCCATTTCTCAATAATGCCACATTTGTCCTGCAGTACCAAGATGGGATATTTTGCATCTAAGAAATTTAATAGATTCCCCCATTCCCCCTATCTACACATTAGACTTGAGCAATAAGGAGGGAGAGAAGTACTGAATCAGGGTTCACTGTTAATTGGAAATGTGAAACACTCACTATTTATTCATCAAAGATTTTGTTTTTCTCTGGAGACTAATGTGAAGAAACCAATACAGCCTTGGACTTTTGATCCACAACAAAACAACCCAAGTGCAATGACAACAAGGTTCTGGAAATCCTTAAATAAAAAAGCTAAATCACTGGTTATAAGATGGGTAAAAATTCAAAGAACTATAATACATCTATCTCAGATTGCACAAGCTAGCAATTCCATTACAATTTATGAAATGACCTTTATTTGTATGAGGCTTACTCTGTCTTCACTCTATCTCATATAAAACTTAAACCTTAAAATTTTATTAAAATAAAAATAACTCATAAAAATAATCCCCAAAAAGGGATAGCTGATTTTTCTTGTAATTTTTCCTCAATGGATGGCTATTTTTATTACTTTGTAATAGGAAATTTAGAATACCTAGAAATAGGATATATGGCCCTTTGAGAGAAAGACTGTGGCATGAATCAAAATGCTAAATGTTATAAAAGTATCATTTAAGAAAATTCTGTTGAGGATTCAATTCTGGGTTGAAGGGAGGGGTAGATCCAGAAATAACTAATGTAAAAACAAAAGCCATCAATAAAACTTATTTTAATTAAAAAATATCTGTTCCATTTCCCCCAAATAGGATTCATAACAATTACTAGGTTCTAGAAATTATCTCTAACATTTCTGTCTTTTGGCATTTTCTGTAGAAGACCTTTCCATGAACACAGTATTTTTCTTACCATAAATATAAAGTGTTAATTACTTTCCCAATCTCATAGGAATAAGGTGAAGACTGTTTAATAAAAATGACTGAAAGATGCTTTTGCAAACATGTAAAAATTTTTAATAATATTTTTAATTATGCTCAAAGTTAATTGCTTTAGTACTAAATATAGGCCCCATGTCTAATGAATCTTTGACCAGATCAAATCCCTAGCAGAGTGAGTACAGAGATGCATGGATCCTATTACCTGGTACAGGTGGGTAGGGTATGTATATAGTATAACTTTTGTAAAACTCCCTAAGTCACCTTTTGGTGCATAAGGGCCTGCCTGTCTAGTTCTGTTACCAATCAATAATGTAGTTTAGGATAACATGGAAGGCTTTTTTTAAAAAAATTAGTCATCAGAACATATGTCTTAGCCTTTTCTTCAGGGCTAGAAGAAATTTAAAAAAAAAACATTCTTTTTGCCAAATTAGCCCTGAGCACTCCTATTCCCAGTCTCTACATTACTTCTCTGGTTCATGCATTTTGCTATCTATGATAAGGATAACAGGGAGAGGTAAGAAGTTTACTCCTGGTGATTTGTAACCCTTAAGAAGTAGTGGGGTTAAGGTGCCCAGAGGATAAAACAGAAGATTTCTTTGAAATCCTCTCCATCCTTCTTACCCTTCCCTATAATTGGGGGCCCCCAAAGCCCCAATTAATGCTTTTATCTCAAAAGCAAACTCATCTACAACTCCAGTAAGATTAATGGTATAATCCCATTCAATTTTTAAGGTTAAATTGTATGTATACCTACATAGAAATCCTGTTCTAGTCCTTTCCGTCCAATTAGATGCAATTGTCCAAGAGATACCTAAGAATAATGATTAAAATGTTTATTTTAGCAACACTCAGTTTCATGAACACAGAAAAAATCAATTATGCATAATGTTGCTATGGTATTTGGATTCTTCAGAGATTCACCATCTTCCTTGCATTTTGTGTATCTTAGGAGACAGCATAAAGTTACTAAGCTTAGGCATCCTTTTCCAAGTAGGGGCTGTGCTCTTCTAAATACATCAAGAATTGTCTATTGCTAGCCATAGCTCTTCAGTTCTGACAGTAGTGTGATATGGCAATGTGATGTAGCAATTAGGTTCTTATAAAAGAGGTGCTGACTTGCCCTCACGAATTGCACTGAGATGGTTTTAAAATATTATTCCCTAAAATATATTGCTCATGAGTCCTTCTTACATACATTTAAATGAATAATATTTATTGATGACTTTTCCTTTTCTCACTAAAAACAAGCATTTTTTTCAAAAGAAATGTTCAGGGTAACTAGGTGGCACAGTGGATAGGGCACCGGCCCTGGGAGTCAGGAGTACCTGATTTCAAATTCGGCCTCAGACACTTAATTATCACTTAGCTGTGTGGCCTTGGGCAAGGCACGTAACCCCATTGCCTTGCAAAAACACTTAAAAAAAAAGAAATGTTCACTTGGAATAATAGAATGCAAAAAATTCAACAATTTTTTATTATAATCATGCTTGTAGCCTCAAGGAGGCACAAGCTAAGTAATACCACTAGATAAAATAGAAGTGGAATAGAAAAGGACACACCTTTCCCTTATGTACTCTGAAAGGTGCATAGTTAATCAAGCCCCTTATTATTTTGCATATCTTAAAAGTGGAAGCTCATTTATATATATTACTTGTATTTGAATATCTCCTCTTTCTGCCAAAAATCTATAGTATTGGTATACGTCCCAATCCAAAATCTCACTGTTAGTACTCAGATTTTCAGGTCTTTCTGCTAGTCGCACTTTTTCCACAGGGACACCATCATTTTTTTCCAATTTGTCAGCAACTGTGAATAAAAACATACCAGGAATAATCAAATATATGTATATATATGTATATATATATATATATATACATATATATATATAGTAAATAGTGAATTCATAGTAGAAAGTACAGTGTTATGTAGATCATTCTTAAACTATATAAAATTTTGATCAACTAACTAAAACAGAAGAAACTGCTGAGTATGTAATTTTCTAGTTATTTTTATTTTAGTGATTCCTGCATAATATTTAATAGACATCCAAGAAGTTTGTTATTTCCAACTCTCTTGATTATCAAGTATCTTGTCATAAAGAAGCACTAAATATTTATAGAGCTGAACTGAATTTTCATCTTATACAAATACTCACATCACTATACACCTGAATAGGAAAAGATAGAACAAAAAGGAGGAAATAGTAAGAAAGCACCTAACTGCTTTTGGTGAGTTCAGTCCAGTTCAGTAGGTTTAGATAAATAACATCCTAGGGGACTGAAAGAACTGACATTTGTGATTGTTGAGCACCTACAGTGATTTCTAAAAGGTCATGGAAAATGGGAAATGTAGCCTCGGGTTGGAAAAGGACAAATGATGTCCTGATTTTTCTTTTAAAAAGCAAAAAAATAAAACAATATAGCTCTTCTCTGAGTAAAAGAATAGTTAATGGACATCCAGAAATGGAAGCAATGATAGTTATCAGGAGTAGGTCATGAAAGACCAACCTCATTTCTTTTTAATTTTTTATTTACTTAAGGCAATGAGGTTAAGTAACTTGCGCAAGGTCACACAGCTAGTTAATTGAGGCCACATTTGAACTCAGGTCCTCCTGATTCCAGAGACAATGCCCTATCCATTATCCCACCTAGCTGCCCCCTACCTAACTCATTTGCTTTTTTTTTTTGAAGGGATTACTAGAATGACAGATCATGGGAATGCCATAAATAGAATTTACCTATAGTTTAGCAAAACATATTCAAAGTATCTCATAATATTCTTTTTTGTTGTTATTTTTGTTTTTTTTGGCTAGGCAATGGGGTTAAGTGACTTACCCAAGGTCACACAGCTAGATAATTATTAAGTGTCTGAGTCTGGATTTGAACTCAGGTCCTCCTGATTCCCAGATGGGCACTCTATCCATTGCACCTCCTAGCTGTCCCATCTCATAATATTCTTATGAATATTGGAGAAATGTTGGCTAGACTACTGTACATTTAGGGAAATTTGGAACTGATTCAATGATTGGCCCATGAGAATAGTCATTAATTATATGTGGTCTCAGGGGAAATATGCTTGGTCCTATGCTGTGTAACATTTTTATCAGTAATTTGTGTAAGGTATAAATGACATGCTTATAAGATTTGAAGATGACACACATTATATAGCAAAAACAAGAATTCCACAGAATATAGAACTTTGGATGGAGTTTTGGAACATTGGAACATTCCCATTGGTCCTCCTACTGAATTCAAGTCACCTGATTCAGATGAACTCCATCCTCAGGTACACTAGCTCTAGGTACTTTGCAGAGCCATAGTTACTCAAAACCATAGCTCTCAAGCCTCAGAAGTGAAGGAAAGGACCAATGTTTTTTTTTTTGGTCCTTTGCTAGAGTGGGCCAGCAGATTTCATTCAAGCTTGATGTTTGCCTTCGACAATTTGCCATCACAATGTCATATAATGGGCTCTTAATAAATACTTGTAAACTACTTTAGGCACTTAATAAATGCTTGTTAACTGGTTTGAGCAGAATAAACCATAGTAGAACCATAATTTTCCTGGACTTGGATACTATGCCTTTTTTAATTTAACATTTTTTTCAAAAATGTTATGTCATTCCACATAAACAGTATTATTGAATGCAAAGAACATAAATATTACATATTTAACCATGAATTTTATTATGAAAAATTTTAAAAGGATAAATTAAACATGTTTGAAAAGTTGTCTTGCTCCTCTGTAGCCCCATTAAACTTCCTTCTATTCTTTGTTTTTAAAAAACTTTGTCACTTGTTTTCACCCCTTTACAATTTAAAAAAACCCAAATCCAAACTAAACTAAAGCAAAAGCTTCCTTATCTCCAAAAAAATTTAAAACCTTGCTTAATAAAAGTCTAAGATCACATCAGCTTTTTAGGCCACCACATCACACAGTTGACTCAGAGAGAGCCTGCAATCCTTTAAAATCCACAAATGTTTTTCAGATATATTGCCACAACTCCCCCTTCTTATAGTTGTAGTTAATTGACTCAAATGTAAATCTTTATATACATACTTCCTTCTTTTCATTTTGTTAGATATGGCCCCATGTTTCAGCTGGTCAAGATCATTTTGCTTTATACCTGCTATATTTTTGAAAGAAGCTTTTCCTGATCCCCTTTAATGCTAGAAACCTTTCGTGTGTTGATTATCTCCAATTTATTCTGTCTGTTACTAATTTTCTCTTGGTTGTTTGCATGGTGCCTCCTTTATGTGCACTCTGAAAGTAGAGTTTTTTTTTTCTTTTTTTCTTTTATGCTGCTGGTGATGGGGTAGGGCTTTCTTTGTATCCTTAGTGCTTAGCATAGTGACTAGCACATAGTGGACTGATAATAATTTTTTGTCGATTGGTTTGCCTTTGTGAAATTTATCAATTCAATAAGCATATAATCTAAGCTTTTTTTTTTTTTTTACACCTGTGAATTCACTGGGATAATGAAACTCCCTGTGAGGAAACTCTTCCATTCTGATCAGCTCCTTATCTCTTATCTGCAATTTATAGTTTTAGAGGACAGCCAATGAGTATGCTCTGGGGTGGTAAACATAGAAACTAAAATGTAGTTCTGTGCAGTCTTTTGAACTCTGCCAAGCCAAGGGTTTGTTTAGGCTCATAAGCTTTAAACCTCATCTTCAATATATCATTAACAACATGACAAATATCATGAAATTTCTCATAAAATGAGGAATTGTAGGGGAATATTTGTGGATACTTGCTAGATTTGTCTTTTATATTTATCTTCATTCTTTAAAGGACATTCCATACTCACTGATAGCCTACAAATGGAAAGACTTTCCTTAGGTCTTTTCTTCTAGGAAGGAGACAGCTAAAACATAACTGTAAATCAAATTTACTTAAGCTTAGAAATACTAATATCTCTTGTGTTGGTCTTTATTCTTCATATTTACTGGAAGCATCATCTTAGATCCTTTGCCCTACTTGTTCATAGCTCTCATGGCCAAATTTACTGAAAAACTGTTCTAGCAAACACACTTTATGTGACTGGAGTATTCAACTCTACACACTTTGTTAGTACTTTGATGAGCATATCCAATTTACTTTGTCTTGTCTAAGTTTCTTTGCTTCCCCTTCTTTCTCTTTCTCCTGTTTTTAAGACCCTCTTTGTCCTTTCTCCTCTCCTCCTTCCCCTTTTCTCATTCAATGTTCTACTGAACTCAGAAAAAGGAATGTGTTTCCTCCTCCTCTAACTATAGTCTTTGGGATTCTCCTCAGAGTATTTTCCCAAAAACCTGCCTTTATTTTTTTCAACTCAGGTCCTTCTCTTCCCACCAAGAATACAGATATTGAAAAAAGAATTATAGCAACACCTTGTTGGAGACCAAATTTTGGCATCCCCATGAACCTGGAAATATGCTTGTATGTACATAATCAAAATATATATTTTGAATTTTTCATAAGGTACTATGTAAATAGGTAGTATTTATAATAACATTAGGCCAATTTACATATGAAATTATCATATATACATATATATAACATCTCAGATTCAAAAGCAGTCATATTTTTCCCCTTTTGGATTTTCCTTATATTCTGACAGTCATAAAGACGAATTATTCACTGTTTTGATAGCAGACGTATAAACATGTCATATATTCCAGAGTAATTATTCCTACCCAAAGCAAATCTGTAGAACTACTTAAAATTGTTTTCCCTATATGAGTCTTCCTCTGATGGCTCACCTTGGCTTGGAGGTAACCCTGAGTTCTCATACTCTATTTCAGTGGAGCACAACCTTTGACAACCTCTACCCAAGCTGAAAGGTTTCAAGTATATATGCCTGGAGACAGACTGTCTGTCCCCCTAGCTAAATATGGAGCGTTTACTGGGAGTCTGGCCATAAGGTGATGAATGTTTTTAAGCCACCGCAGTTCGTGAAACAGTTTACTAAGCAAAGGAAGGATTGTGAACTGTGTTCAAGGTTGAAGTGCCCATACCAATAAAATCCATGGATCTTTTTCAGTATAACAACTGTTTCCCAATAAAATTTCAAAAATTAAAGTATGACATAGTAACTCTTTAATTTATAAACTTATTTAAGGGACAAGTAGTGGCCCAGGCTTTGTTCTTGATACATCAACAAGAGCTTGATAGGAGTATATGGTTGTTCAAAGTTTACAAGTTATCCTCTCCTGCAGTAATAAAGTCTACAAATATTTCTTTGTAATTTTCACCTCCCTTGAATGTAAATGAAAAAAAATTATTTAACACTTACTATGTATCAGGCCCTATACTAGGGAATACAAATACAAAAAGTAAAATAGACTTTGCCTGCAAAGAGCTTATATTCTAATACAGCTAGATTCCTATTAATGCCCAATTAATGCAAATAAAAGATCTCCTGAAGTAATTAAATTATTTGAATTTGTGCTTCAAATTTCCATTAGACTGAAACCAATGGCTATATTTTATATAATTATAGCTTTGAATCATGCTATTATCAATCTATTCTATTTTTTCATATTCTCTTATATCATCTTATTATAGCTATGTAATGTTGCACTCAGCATTGTGACTTAAGAAAAGAACACAGTCTGAATTAGTAAAATCAACTTGTCTTGTTATATATGTTAAGGAAAATTAAAAGTGGTTTTGAAAATAGTCATTTCAAACTTTCCAAAAATAGCTTTAAAAGAATGACAAACTTTTAGTTGCTTTTGTTATGACTTCTTATTTTAATATGTTACATGATATAATCATGGGATTTATACAATATTAAAGATCCTATATCACCATCTTGCCCAGATATTGAAAGTTCAGGGACTACTAATGAGTTCAGTTCCACTACAGATCAGCATGTGAACCTGAACCCATTTTCTCATCTGAGTTTGCCCCTTATTAGGGAACTGGAAATTTCCTGATCCTAGGGGCTCATCAAATTGAAATTTAGCTTAGTGTGGACAATTGGTCATCATAGTCCACTGCATCTCAGAACTCCAGAGCCTAACGAATTGTCTTAGCCTCCCCAGTAGCTGGGACTACAGGCTTGTGCTATCATGCCCAGCAGGATGATATTTCAAAATAGTTTTTCCATGTTTGTTATCTATCTTAAAATGAAATGTAAATTACTCACTATAGCTTGCTACATTCTTGTAATGAAAAAGTGCAGCTTCGCAGTTCTGTAGAACATTGATTCCTGATAAATATTTGTACCCCTGAAAACACACATAAAAATGCCTATTATTCCTCAGGTTTTGACATAGGATAACCATTGTATTTATAGTACAAGTAATGGGGAATAGGAAAGTGTCATTTACAAACCAAAATCATTTGGGACATCATGCTTCCTCCAGCACTTCCAAAAGTATAATATACCAGCGCCTAAGATCAAGAAATCAAGATTTTTGGAAGGATTACAAAATGGAAGAGGGAGGAAAATCTATCCCCTAAATGCTTATTAATAGCACTACAATAAATACTGCAGCCCATACTAAAGTAAATTATATATCTGCTCTACTTTTCAACCTTTTAACAGGGCTTTTTTATCCAACATCTTTTCCTAAAATAAAATTTATTCTAGAAAAGATAAAAGCATCATACCTTAGCTTGGTTATGTTCTATTCCTATTCCGTATGAAGATAGAAATCCTAATGCCTAAAAGTCCCAAAATAAGATAAAAATTTAATGAATTAATATACTTTCAAAATATTCTTTTCTATATTCAAATGGGTTCAAAATTAGTAATTTAAAAAATAAATTTCACCTATTAATTTTCTATCATGTATTTATTATATTAGAAGTTTTTTTAAGAATACTAATATATTGACACTCCTATTATTAATAACTTACCTTTGCAAAGCAAATTAAAATTATTAACACGCAACATGACCACAATAATGTAAAGGACAAAAACACTAACAGGTTCAAATATTAAGATTAACGTAAGGATGGGTCTTCATTTCAGAGGATTAATGAAACATTACTCTTCCCTCAATACAGAGATGGACTATACGTATGAAATGTTGTATATGATATCAGGGTTAATATATTCATTTGTTTTGATAAACTTTCTTTTTTGGCATAAGGGAAGAGATATAAGGTGGGGAGTTAATGGGAAATAATGATGTTAAAAAAATCAGAAAATATCAATAACAAACTAATCAGTCAATCAATACACATTTATTAAATACTTATTACATGCTAGGCAACACGGCAAATAACAGGATTACAAAAAAAAGGCAAGAATATTTCCTGCCCTCAAAAAGCTCACATTCTAATGATGCTGATGGTGGTGGTGCTGGTGGTAGTAGTATAGGAGAAACATTAAAAAAAAATCAGACATAAAGCCCCTTTCTACTTATGGGAATCAGTAAAGGTTTCACAGAGTATATGAGCTAGTAAATGAAGGGAAATGAGGAATTCATCAGATGGAGATGGAAGTCACTTTTATTCCAGGCCTGAGGCATGGCATAAATAAAAGCAATGTTGAAGAAAGAATAAGGATGTGACCAAGAATGGTGAGTGGGTCAGTTTACCTGAAATGTGAGTATAATATTGTATCATGGAATGTTCAGAATAGTAGGTTAGGTCCAGATTATGAATGACCTTTTATTCCAGAGGCAATAGAATCTCAATGAAAGCTTTTGAGCAACCTGACCAGAGCTGTACATTATTATTTTACAGGCAAGAGTATGGAGTTTGGTTTAGAGAAGAATTAAAACTAGTTTTGAAACTATTACAAAAATAAAGATGATGAGGCTCTTAATCAGCATGGTGAAAGTGGGAGTGCAAAAGAGGGGACAGATATGAAATTGCAATAGAATTTGAAAACTTATTGGACATGGAGGATGGTGCTGATAGTATAAGTTAAAGATGAATAGTTTAAAGAAGATTCATAATTTTCAAACATGGGTGATTGGTAGTAAGGTAATTAGGAAAATGGTTAGGTCTTAGGGAGAGATGAGTCAACAATTATTGAATTGTCTCTCATCCACTCAACCACCAGGAAAACATGCTCAGATCCTCAAATATAATTCTCTACTTTCCTAGCAGAGCTAATTTCCTCAATTTAGGTACTGTGCCCGGGGGCTCAGCTGTTTTGATTGGGGGATAAGTGAAGGCAAACTCACCTAATTCATTATACCTAGTTAGCGCTAGAATTTTCTTAATTCTTCCTCCCCGTTCCACTTTGAGTCAGAATACTAATAAAAAATACCATTGCTTTTAAAAAGATTGTTATAAATGAATGATCTCATAATTCCCTGATTCTCTGGACCAACACTCCCTTTCAAAGCTACCAGTCTCCTATATTTTTCTTGTTAGCCCTCATTAGAATGTAAGATTCTGGAAGACAAGAATTGTTTCAATTTTGCATTTGTATCCTACCATTTAATGCAATGTAACCCATGTAGCATATGCTTAATAAAAGATATTCCATTAAATCAATAATAATTTATTAATCAGCTTCTAGGTGTGAGACCCTAGGCCCTGGTGAAGTAAGCAAAGGAATTCAACTTGAGACAACACACTGAGTTTGAAGTGTTTGCAAGACATCCAGGTTGCAGATATCCAGTAAAAAGTTGTAAATATAGGTCTGGAGCTCAGGCTAAAGGCTGAAGTTGAAAACATAGAATTAGGAGTCATCTGAAGTTGAGATGGTCATTGAAGCCCCAGGAGTAGATTAGATTGTCCACTTTAGACTTCAAACAGCAGTTGAACATGGGTCAGTCACTTCTGAGAGATAGATGAGCACCATTTGGAATGGACAGGTAGGTGATGGCTTCCTTTGCCCTCAGCTGATCAAAAGAGAGAGTCAAGGTCAGATCCCAGGATCTGAAGTGGTAGAGATTAGCACTGTGAGACATCCAGTGTAATAATGAGACTGAATCCTGGAGAAACCTGAAGAAGCCCCGAGAAAGTGCCCTTTTTGACCTGGAATTGATTTGCCCCAAGAGAGGGAACCCATGCTCTTGAAAGCTTTGTGGTTCCAGTGCTGGGTAAGCTAGAGCCCTTGAGAGTATACTAACAAAGCAGAGCAGTGTAGACCTATGAGTGGCAAACTGCCATTGTCTAATGTCAAAGCTATCGTCAACCTTATAAGATGTAAGGTTTGGGAGGAAAGGCTGTACTGACGATTAATCCATCCAGAGACAGGTTAAGATATATCCAGTTGTCTCATTCTGTCACCATATTATCACATGTTGGTGCTTGCCCAGTTTAGGTGGTATGCCATGAAACCTTTGTTAATACAGGAAGAAGCAAATAAAACCAAGAAAAGTTTGAGATGAAAGGCCAAAAACTGGCAATTAGGTAATTGAGAGATAGGTTAGGATATATCAGGTTGCTGTATTCTGTCTCCAGCTGACACATGCTGATGCTTACCCCACACTGATGGTGCACTGTGTTATGTCGTCGATGATTTGTAGGAAGAAAAGCCAGTTTAAGACCTAGAAACTCCCGCAGCAGTCAGACCATCTCCTGTTTCCCATCAATCAGATCATGGGATGGAATGATTCTTGTAAAGGCAAGTGAGAAGCAACCCCCTCACTATAGTAAATGTAATTGTGCAAGTCACACAATCAGTCACTCACTCAGTTAGTTGATGTGGTCCTCTTTGATACTGAAGGATGATTAGTAATAGTGGATTAGATTGTCAAGGCAAAGGAATAGTGAGGGAAGAGAAGAGGACAGAGCCTTAGGGAATGTTGACATTTAATGGAGAGGAGTATGGAAGGAACAAGCATCTATTATGCAGCTTCTTAGTGACAGGCACATAATAAAGATCTCTTTTGGAGTGGAGAAGAAAAAGGAACTAGTGAAGAAAAGAGATGAACAATCCAAGAGATAGAAATTGAAGGAAAATAAAATTTTGCTTATTTTAATAGCAGAACAATAATGATAAAAATGATCAAATCTATAAACTGTGAATGAGGTGATCCTTATCAATTTTCTAAGTGCTAAGCCAATAACAGTTCCTTCTCAAGGGAAAGTTATTAGGCTCCTTCCTTTTACCACCCCAGCAGGGACTTCAAAAAGTGGTATGCACTCACTAATATTTTATGTGAGTACCATCATCTATGGAATTGTTTTACTTAGTAGGGCTGGCATTATGAGAAGGTTGAAGAGATGGTATGTGTTCAGAGATTCTGAGAAGTTTCTCCCTAACTAAATTAATATACATTTTTACTTGTTACAAATCACATTAATAAAAGGACTCAACCCAAACAGTTCTAAGCATTAAACTTCACTTGCTCCTTGGACCTATTTTTGACATAAATGGCATCTTTTCCAAGCATTTATGAGAAATCATTGAAATTGATGAAACTTGGCACAGTTGCAACATAGAAAATGACAAACTCTAGAAAAAATCATAAATTGTAGGGAAAGTAATTGTAGAGAAAGATATTGTATAAATGGTCTTGAAGCTCTTCAGACCCATGAGATAGTATCATGACCCATTTATTTAGAAGGAGAAAAATGGAGGTGCGAGGTAATCAGTATTCTTGCAAGGTCACATACAAGGTAGTAGAGGACAAAGACAACCACACTCCTATTTTCCATTCTATGGAGTTCATAAATGAAAGGAATATGTATTAAATATCTACAGGTGCATAAAACTGTGTCAGAGACTGCATTTGAATTAGGAAGCAAAGTTTAAAAATGTTAATCTTTTTTTTCCTTTCAGGAAGATTTGGTTTGCATTTAAAAATATTTAGAAGAATTGATTAGTACAATGTACATGTAAAACATGCCCACATATACATATATATGTACATATGTATCTGTCTGGAGATATGTGACAAGATTTATTTTTGGAAAAAGTACCTACTACTGAGTGATAGATGCACAATATAGTGTGGAAGTACATCTTCCTCCTATGTCAACACACTTCTGAGTGGAATGTTCCTGAAGGGATATAACAACCTACTTACTTCATCATGGGAAAAGAATTGAATTTAATATATTTGTTCAAGGCATTACGGAAGGCACTGAGAACCTCTTCTGCCATAGCTAGATTCAGCAATGTATGGAATAATAAATCTTAATAAGTATTGTCAGTCTTAGGGCTTTCTTTCCTCAAATTGACAAAAGCCATCTGTTTTTCATTCAGATACAATGAACCTGTGTATCAAATTACTTCATAGAACTGCTCAATTTACTTCAAGTAAGTTTCTGGCATGTGCTTTAATGAAAAGAATGATCATTTGGACATTTGGGCTCATGGATTTTCTTTCTGTGGAAAAACACACAACAGCTTCCAGGGCTTCAAGACAGACATTGTAAAATTAAGCTAACTAATCAGTGACTAATAAAATATTTGGTGAGCCAGCGAGCTAATCTTGGTATTTTGAGAAGATGGGAAACATCTTTTACTTTTCATAACTGGGAGTTTTGTCTATAGTAAAGGATTTTTAAAGTTATTACCTTTTACTATCAAAGTAATTTACACTTTGCTAGTAAGTCACACATACATTTAAAATTCAAAAGACTTATTTGTGTAGGCAGCTAGGTGGTATAGCAGAGTATGGGGTCTAGAGTCAGGAAATCTTGAAGCCTTGCTAGTTATGTTTCTTGTCAAGTCATTTAACCTCTGTTTGCCTTTGTTTCCTCAACACAAATATGAAATTGAGAAGAGAGATTATTATGCACTTTAAAGTTACTATTGTTGAGTTTGTTTTGTTTTTAGTAGAAATAGTGCTAATATATTCTGGCTGTAGTTTTCTCTTCTAGTCCTATCTTGCATTTCTTTTTGTTAAAAAATATAGCTGTGTCTATGTGGCAAACATGAAAATATATAGCACCCTAAGAAAGAGAATGGTAGAATAGGAAATTCTTTACTGGGCACCCAAACTGAAAACTGCATTTCATAAGGCATAGATTTCCCCTGTGTCAGGGTCAGAGGAGAATCAGAATTTTAGTAAGTTTTAAAGAAATTGTCAGTCATACTTTGAGAATGTTGTAGATTTCTTGAAAATATTTTTATTTAATTATGCATTAATAAGTTCATATTTTATGCATTTTAAACAATTTTAGGTGGAATTTGCATTGACACATATAAAGTCAAGTTATATAGATATCAAGTATTAATTTTTCCAAGTGGACTCCATATCCCTTGTGATGAAGTTCTTTGAGAATCTCTCTTTGGTTGATTTTTGTGGAAAAAAAGGTTAAAATACATAAGACTCATGTTAAGTGGATTGTTTTTTGAAAGTCCAATATAGGGCTTCTTTGACAGCTACTTATGTGCTTTCCACATAACCTGAAAAGAGTCTAAATCTCCTCTTTTATATTGTGTGAACATGGGCACATAGTATTGATGAACCCAGTAATCTAACTACTTAAAACTTCATCTGTCAGATAAGAATAATAATGAAAATTTTCTCCTCTGTCAAATAGATATAATAATACTTACTATATATAATTCCAAGGATTGTTGTAAGACTCAGGTGAGATAATGTATGTAAAAGGTTCTATAAATCTTTAAATACTATGTAATTGTCAGCTATTATCATTCTTGATAAGTATTATTTAGGGAACCATCTTTAGTGTTTGCTTTGGCTTCTGATACAGACTATTCCCAAATACTCTATTCCCTAATTTGTTTTCTAATTAATGAAACTTTGGGAAGATAAGATTTTTAAAAGCTATTTGTTCATGTTAATAAGGAGGTAGTCATCCTTAGCAAGTAAACCACAAAAGAATATTCCAATTAACTTGTCACCCGAGCCTTTGATTTGAAGTCACTGTTGTCATCCATTCCAATGTCTGGATAAGCAATGATGTCTTGGATATAGCTATACTTTTTCCAGGTGATGACCTAAAGTGCCCAGTGATGTGATATGGTCCAGCATATGATAGACATGCAATTCATATGTTGATCTCTAGAAACTCAGTACCTCTCAATTGCCAAAATCTGTATGTTCTTTTTTAACCAAAAAAGATAGATTCTTTTTAAATTGTTTCTTTGCAACTCATGGCTCTGTTACCATTGCCATTTAGATTGGAGCCTAGGGGAGATCCAGAGATTTGACTGCCAAACAAAGTTAAGGAAACAAATTTTAGACTTTAAGCTCAGGATTCAGTTTTGTTCTTCTCAAGTTGCAAAGAAATATCTTAGCTAGTCTTTTTTTTTTTCAATGGGTTAGTTTTGAACTAAAATGCACCAGTTTTTGGAGTTTTTATTAATATTTTAGAATTAGAGAATTATAGGCCTGGAAGAAGAGGCAATCTAGGGGTAGATTCCTAAAATCTTTTAATCCAAACTTGCTAACATATCAATTCAGAAAGAGGACAATTTTTTTAGGTTTTTGCAAGGCAAATGGGGTTAAGTGGCTTGCCCAAGGCCACACAGCTAGGTAATGATTAAGTGTCTGAGGCTGGATTTGGACTCAGGTACTCCTGACTCCAGGGCCGGTGCTCTATACACTGTGCCACCTAGCCACCCCAACAATATTTAAAAGAAGAAAACAAGCATTTATTAACTATTCCAAATATTGTGCTATATAAATATCTCTTTTGATATAACTACCTGGGAGGTAGATGCTATTATTTACAGGTAGTTGCTATTATTAATTTACAGTTGAAGAAACTCAGGTAGACAAGTTACTTTCCTAGGATCACATAGACAGTAAGATTTGAATTTAGATCTTCCAAGCTCAACATTCCATTGTTCCACACCTTGTTGACTCAACATTCTTAATTTTGAACCGAAAGAGATTCTACTTTTATGTGAAGCACTTTCAAACCAGAAGAAACTGTGAGCTGTGCAGAGTTATGTTAGGGTATAGAGTGCCTATTTATTATCCAATATAGAATGACTCCAATGCTCATTTCCAAAACAACTTTGGCAAACTCTGCAGGGAAATACAATTAGTTTTCATCATTTGGACTGGTACAGTAAAAAACAAAAACATGATGGCTTAAAGTGTCAACTCAAAGTTAAAGGCAAAATAGAGAAAAGCATCCAATGCAAAGCAGGAAAGATTTTAAAAACCATAACATTTGCTATCAATTATTCATGTTAATAGACTATACTGTGTCAGACAATACATAATAACTGGTGCTCTTTTTTAACCAATGGGCATCAGCATATTCATGTTAAAAGATTATATTTGTTGACTAGGTGCCAATCTAGCAAAGGATAGAAAGATCTATCACCTGTTCTATTTATAAGACCCTATGCTAAATGCCTGCATTCCAATGCATTGAGCTAGTTCCTACACTCAAAGAACTTGCATTCTACTGGGAAAATTCAAGAAAGATAAACAAACTTGGCCACTAGAAAATTTGTCACTAAGTGATGAGCAATCCATGATTTAAATGAAAATTCAAAATAGTTCTTAAGCCCTATGCAATTACCTCTTTCAAAAGTGAGTAGCAAAACACCATAAAAAGGTTAGAGTATGCAAAGATTCATACAGATTTTAAATCATTTTAGAACATCAGCTGAATGGATTGTTCATAACAAGAATGATCAATGTCCAGTAATCAACTAATAGACAAATTTCAAAAATAAAATGATTATTGGTATTCTCTCTACAAATGAAACCAAAAGGCCTGAAGAATTTATAATTAAATGGAAGAATCACAAAGTTTTTCTCACTGATGAGAAAAAAAGAATATAATTCATTGAAGAAAACAAGAAATATAATTTCATGGGACATTTGATCAGCTTGCCTTATGTTCTTCATGATGAATATATAAAAACAGATAACCATCAAATCATTGCAATTTATGTATTAACATAGTATGTTATGTTAATGTAGCATGTAATGAAGATGATAATAATAAGAGAAATTCTATAAACTTCACAGGATCCTCCAAATTAGGTTTATTTACAACTTGCTACACTAACTATAACAAAAAGCTAGATGCAAGATGAAAAGTGAGTAATACTTTGAAAATATAATTTGGGCTCAGGGAACTTTAGCCTACTCAGAAGGCTCATGACTATATGACTGAATACTATCTCCAAGGAGAAAATCTGAAAGTACCAGATGAGGTTAACCCTGTGAAACATCACAAGAAATGAAATTTATTTTAACTTAGATAGCAAAGATCTAATTCTAAAAGTAATTTAAAAAAATATATGTTTTATTTTTCCCCAACTATATGTAAAAACAATTTTTACAATTTTGTTTAAAATTTTTTGAGTTCCAAATTCTTTCCTCATTCACCCTGAGATGACAAGCAATCCGATTTATATTATATATATGCAATCATGTAGAACATATTTCCAAATGAATAATTTTGTGGAAGAAAATTTGAACCAAAATAAATAAATAAATAAAGCTTCAGCCTCCATCAATTTTTTCTTTGGAGGGCACATGTTTCATCATGAGTCCTTTGCCATTGTCTTGGATCATTGAATTTCTGAGAATAGCCAAATCATTTACAGTTGCTCATTATATACATTATTGCTGTTACTGTGTTTAATGATCTCCTGTTTCTGCTTACTCCACTCTGTATCAATTTATGTGAGTCCAGTTTTTTTTCTGAAATCAATTGATGAGTCATTTTATAATTACCTTTTTATATGTAGTTAGATCACTGGCTAGAGTAAAGATAAAAATCAATAAAAAACTAGAATTAGAGATTAAAAATAATTAGACATTCTAGGAAATTCCAAAAGTTCCATGTCAATTTGTTAAAAAAATCAACTCCAGAAAAATGGAAAAAGTCAGTCTCTGATTCTTGCTCTCACTTAATCAGATGTCTGACTTTCAGTTTTTATATAAATCAACAAGCTCACAGCCCCTCCCCTTCACCCAACAGCAGAAATTTAATATCTTTGCCAAGTAAAGGTATAAACAGATAAAGATCACACAGATTCAGAGGAAAAGATTACAAGCATAACAATGAAAAAAAGTTAAGAAAATGAGTCTAGTTAACCTAGGCTAGCACTAAGCTAAGTCAGATCATTTTGTACATTTTAAACTACTTTAGAAAGAGTGAGCATTGAAAATTTTAAAGTGCTGGTTTTTCTATAAGGATTCTTCCTCTGAGATATATGATTATCTGAGAATTTAAGTCACTTATTTAAAGGTGAATCTTGAAAGACCACAAATAGACAAGACATGGAACAGTTCTGCCAGGATTTTTATAATTTAGTCTCATCAGCAATCATGGTTGAACCATCATATTTATACTTTACCATCAATGTATATTATATAAGAAAGTGACAATGGAACTCAGGAAGATAAAGTAGGTGAAAATAGCTAATTAACCAAACATTCAGAAGCAATCTGTGATGAAATCAAAACAAATTCAGTGGCATTCAGGAATTGATTTATTTTAGGTTATTGCAAAGCAAATGGGGTTAAGTGGCTTGCCCAAGGACACACAGCTAGGTAATTATTTAGTGTCTGTGTCTGAGACTGGATTTGAATCCAGGTACTCCTGACTTCAGGGCCAGTGCTTTATCCACTGCACCACCTAACCACCCCCCAGGAATTGATTTTCAAGATAGTTTTAAGAGATAAGAATGAGAAATATCGGTCAGAATAACTACACCATACCCTCCAAAAAAGACTTCTAAGAAGACATCAACAAACTGACCTTTAGGCTTTCTATCTCATCTCTATGAAATCTTTATCGAGAATGGTCTATATAGATAGACTTTGTGGGTAGAAAGAGAATATAGATAATCTATTGAAGACTTTTTCTATAACAAGCCATACTTTCACAATCATGTAACTTATAACTAAAAGTATGAAGAATTGAGTTCTATTTTTTTTATTGTTTATTGATTAAAAAGATTGTTCGGAAAAGCAAAATTAAGTCTTAAAAGTTATTCTCCAAAACTTAGATTAAGTTTGTAAAAGTTTTCATGACAGATATAGCCATAGAGATAAAAACTTTTTTAGAAAAAAACCTGATCTACTGCATGTCAACATCAAAGGAGCTTCCCCTTCTCCAAACTAAAAATGAAAACAAAAAAGGAGAGGCATTCAACTAACAGAGTCAGCCTGAGATAGTAGTATGTAGGAGACTAAGATTTGAATTCTGACTTAGACACTTCAGCATATTCATATTTATATTCAGGGGTGAACTACTTCATGTCTTCACTTTCCTCATCAATTACTCCATCCTTTACTCTGCAAATCTAAACAAGTTGACCTTTTTTCTATTATTAGCCCATGACAATTCATTTCTTATCCCTATGCCTTTGCATCACATTCGCCATGCCAGGAATTCACTCCCTCTTCATCGTTGCCTCGCAGAATCACAGGAATCATTTGTACCAAACTGTTCCTGATTCCCCAAATGCTAATGCCTTCTTAATTCTTTTTAACTGGGTTCTCACTACCTAGCATAATACCTGGTACAGAGTAGGTATTTAATAGATGTGTGATGATTAACTGATCTGCAAAGTGGAGACAATAATTCTACACTATCTTAGAGAGTTCTAGAGCAAAGAGATCCGTGTGTGCACTTTAAAGCACTTAGTGGAAGCATTATTATTATTATTACTACAATGTTGCAAATAGAAAAGATATTTCCTACTGAAGGGAAGCTTTTTAGATATTTCTATTTAAGGATGGCATTTTGCTTATTATTTTAAGCTCAGTTCATCAGTTACTCAAGAAACCAATTTAGCCATCCACACTAAATAAGATAAGTGGATGAAAGACACATGACCCAAATTAAAGCTGGTTATTCAGTAAGTAATTCTGTTAAAGAGGTGATCAAGTAATTTGACAAGAAGTTGAACAAGCTGGATTTCAATTATTTAGAGTGATTCATGGCTATAAAAGCCCATGTTTCTGACTTTCTTCTAAAAATGCTAAATGAATGGAAATTACGGAATGCCGTGATCTCAGAAGAATCACAACTTCAAGTGATTCAGAATGCAGTGGTAGAGGAAACAGATCCACTCTCTCAAACCATAATTACTAAGCATTCATTAAGTGATGAAGCTATAAAGACAAAAAAAGGAAACAGCTTTTGCTTTTAAGGTGCTTACTTACATTGGAGGAGTTAACATGTATATAGAAGTTTATATGGACTGTATGGAAGATAATTTTTATGGGGAGGGAATTATCAGTTGGGGGAAATTAGGAATGTTATGTGTAGAAGGTGGATCTTAAATTGAATTTTGAAGGAAAAAAAGAGATGCACTGAGAGGCAGAGATGAGGAAAGAGCATGCATCCCAAGCATCGGGGACAGTCTGTTGCAAAGGCAAAGAGATGAGAATTACATAATCAAAGAATTTAGAGAGTTGGAAGGGACATTATCAGCATCTTGTCTAACCCTTATATAAGAAGAAAAGCCACTGTGACATACCCAATAAATGAACTTCAACCTTCTATGAAGCCCTCTAAGAAGGTAGAACTCACCATCTCTCAAGGAAGTCTATTATACTTTTGGATGACTTTTAATCATTTGAAAGTTTTTTTTAGACCACAAGCCTTTTTGCCAATTTGCCTTACTGAAATTTCAATCCATTGCTTCCAAGTTCTTCTCTCTGGAGCAACAGAACACATCTGATCCCTTGTCTAAATGACAGTTCTTCAAATACTTGGACAGCTAATATTTTCCACCTGGTTCTTTTCTTCTCCAGGTTAAATATATGTGGATGCTTAAACCAATCCTGCTATAATATGATTCAAATTGATGAGGAATCAATTTAAATCATCAAAATGATGATTTTAAAAAAGTCATCCTAGTTATCATCCTCTGGGAACTCCTCAGTTTATAAAGGTCCTTCTCAAATGATAGTTCCCAGAATTGAACACAATACTTCAGATAAGGTCTGACAAAGGCAAAATACAGTATGGTTATGGTTATTTCCCTTTTCCTGGAAAACTATGCCTCTCTTACTGTAGATCAAGATTACATTAGAAATGTGGGAAATGGAATTTAGTGTGGGAGGATCAACAACATATTTAAATGGACCATACAGTACTGTAACAAGAATTAAAACTTGGGATGGAAAAACATCATAAAGGGTTTTAAAAGTCAAATAGAAATGTTTTATTTGATCCTAGAAGACACAGAGATTCATGATATTTTAGTATATGTGTTAGTGAGGGTGGGTTGTGTGACATGGTCATATCTATGTTTTAGGAAAATCATTTTGACATCTATGTGAGTGGACTAGGGAGTAGGGATCTATTTGAGACAGAAAAACCAAGGAGGCTTTTGCAATACTATAGGTCAGGATCTGAACACAGGTGGTGGCTATGTGAGTAGAGAGAAGGAATCAGGGTTAGAAGTAGGTAAAACATATTGTAGAATGTAGAAATTACAAGATTTGGTCTTTTGTGAGGGAAGAGAGCAAAAGGAAAGGCTCTGTTTGGGCATGATGAGTAGGTTAAGTTTGAGATGCACACAAAATATTCTATTTGAAATGTTCAATAAGCAGTTGGTGCCCCATGACTGGTGCTCAAAAGAAGAGTTAGGTGGTAGACTTACAGATCTGGAAATCATCTACATAGAGATGATAAGAAAACCCATAGAAAATCTCCAAATGAGAATAAAGGGGACTAAGACACGTAAAAGAACTAGGAGAGAACAGTGTTATGCAACCTAGAGAGAAAAGAGTACCAGGAGAAGATATATACATCTACACACTTGTCTAAATTTGAATATTTCTAACATGAAGCTGAAAAGGAGTGTGATGTAAAGAAAAATATATTTCAACAAATTCAAACATATATTTGTCTTTGGCTGAGCTTATTATAAAATGTCTCTCATATCTTCTGCTATTCACCATTTTCTTTCAACAGTTTGAATTCAGTAATATAATGATTTTTGTGCTACATGTTTAAGATTTAG
Organism: Macrotis lagotis; assembly: GCF_037893015.1. Taxonomy (NCBI): domain Eukaryota; kingdom Metazoa; phylum Chordata; class Mammalia; order Peramelemorphia; family Peramelidae; genus Macrotis; species Macrotis lagotis. The sequence continues at coordinate 176,586,040 of NC_133658.1, read as the reverse complement.
TTCAGTCTTTAATTTTACCTACTATTGGGAAGTTAATCATTGTGAACTGTATAAAAGCACATTTTTCTCATCTTCTTTGATTCATAAGGTAATTTAAAATAAATTGCTTCATTTTTTTCCAAATCATCCACTCATTTTTTCTCTTTTTTCCATTAAAATACCAACAAACTTTTTTTTTTGTATGTGGGGGGAAGCTGATAATAATTGTAGTATATTCATCTAAGTTTAGAAGGACTAGAGCAGAGAAGAGTGAGATAGGCCATGGGCATAATGACTCTTTTCCTATTTTTTCCTCAGATGTTAATGAGAAATGATGCAGTTGTTCCTGACCTAGAGTCAGGAAGTTCTAAGTTAAAATTCAATCCAGACATTTAAAGTAGCCCTAGACAAGTCACTTAATAGTTATCTGACTCAGTTTCCTTATTTTTTGATAATAATTGGACTCCAGCCAGGGTTGTGAGAGTAAAATGAGAAAGTTGTAAAGCATTTTACAAGTTGCTTGGTGGTGCAGTGGATAGAGCAATGGCCTTGGAGTCAGGAGGACCTGAATTCAAATACTGCCTCAGACAATAATTGCCTAGCTATATGACCTTGAGCCAAGTCAATTAACCCCATTGCCTTAAATAAATTTTAAAAAGCATAATATATAAATGCTAGCTTTCATTATCAACTTCATCATTATGATTATTCAATGCCTCCAGGCAACTCTCTAAGACTTTAAATTATGAATTGACAATTTGTATCAGTGGAGGGAGCTCCCCCACAAAAGTCAGGACCAAAAGAGAAAAAAAATTGAATAATAATGTCATCTGTTACAGAGAAAAGAAAGAGAAATTCTACAAAGAACTGATAGGACCTTTCAAATAAACCAATATACACTTTGACACTCGATGACTTCAAAGTAAAGGTGAATATAGAGGAAAACAGTGAAATGTGTTTGAAAATATGACTTGAAAAATTGAAACTGAATTTGTAATATTCACAATAGACCCTAAAGACAAGAGAGGAGGAGAATGTATCTTTCTTCTTTTCAAAGGTAAGAGGCTATGGATGTGGAACACAGGAAATGCTGTCAATCTAGACTGATAAGCTACTTAATTTTGAATGTTTTTTCTTTCTTTTTTACTTTTTTGTTATAAGGCAAGTCTCTCTCTGTGTAGGGGATAAGAAAGGGATATTTTGGATGATATAAAACCAAACTGTATCAATAAAAATAATTAAAAAGAAAATGTGATTCAGAAATAAGGCATGAGAGGTTAAAGAATTATAGGTTACGTAGACATCTCATGGGCATGAATATTTTCTTCAAGAAAAAAAATTGTGAGACACTGGGTATAATGAAATCCAAATAATATTACCATAAATAAAATCAATTCAATTAAATAGCTGATGTGGAAATCATTACTGAATTATCTGTCTCCTCAAAGTCAGATCACAAACTTTCTAGAGAAAAGATGAAATTAAAACCTAAAATTGCTTTAGAAAAAAGAATAAGCTTGAGGAAAAAAGACATGGTGTGCCATTAATACAACTCTAACCTGATCTATTCAAACAAGATGATGTCCGTTCCTCAAATGGAAAATAGATGGAAGTTAGACAGTGATACCAGTTATAATGATTTAATGTAAATGTAAATTACTGATGTTTCTATTGGAGAAAATATAAAAAAGAGCCTCAAATTTCCTTAGTCATCAAACATCTCTTTACCAGAGATGGGGTAGTTAACAAAAACCACGTGTCAAAATGTAAACTACTTGCAAAATCTAATTATTAAGATGGAAGATTATGAAGAGAATAACTTCATTAAACAATAAGAAATAGAAAAACAAATTTAAAAGAAAGTCTTTAAAGAGAACTAAGAAAAGTTATTCTTAGAACATTGAGGATGAAAATGGAATATGGATCACAAACAGGTTAAAAAATTGGAAAAGGTTCTCCACTCTTCCTCTTCCTCCCACTCCCCCTAATCCTTCCCTCAAATCTTCCCTTTTTAAGAAAGTTGACTATAAAGACCTTAAAAAACCAGTTTGGAATCCTGCCCTTTTGTCACCTGCTTTTTAATATCTTTGCATTGCCATGCTTTTGTTGGTCAGAGCTTTTTAACAACTCTCAGAGCCTTTTCCTCTTGCACTCTCAGCAACTTTGAACTTCTCTCACTTTAGGATTTGGTTTGGCCATTTTTAGTCTTTGGCAGTAAATGAATGTGCTTCCATTGTAAGAAGATGATGTTATTGACCCACTTGTCTGTATTTCATGCATTTTTTACTGACACGAAGTAACTGATACCAGTTTATGCTGAGCCATCTACACTTGCTCACTCCATCCTTCTCATAATTACTGCTTTCAAGTAGTAGAATGGAGTTTGTGGCTCTAGAGGAGAGTTTTTTCCCCCCCTGAAAATAGATAGTCCTAGGTGGAAACCCTTTAAACTAAGAGCTAGCTACTTCTCCATATATGAATTTTGTATCCCAGCTCCATGTCTTTGAAGGCTGAGTCATATCTAAAATGCACTTCCTTTCCCACCCTGACTCCCACTTATAGGATTCCTAGCTACCTTCAAAATGCAGCAAGTACTAATTCCCATAGCAAATCTTCTCTGAGCATCACCTCTTTCCCTGCTTATTGTGGTATTTTCTTTAGGAATAAAAACAACAACAACAACAAATATTAGGTTTACCACATGCCTTTAAGCATTGTACTGAACTCTGGGGCTACAAATACAAAAGCAGATGGTCCCTGCTCTCAAGAAGTGTTTATTTTAGTACACACACACACACACACACACACACACACACACACACACATACACATAATGGAATTACATTGTATAACCCAGATTTGACTGATCACTCCCAGTTTTCCTTGCATTTAGTCACCTTGATGGACCTGTGGAGCATATCCAGACTGTGGAGATCTCTTTGTTCCCTACCATGTAGATGGGGATAGTATCTTTTTTTGGGGGGGGGATTTCAAGGCAATGCCATTTTTTATTGTTTCTTTTCAAGGCAATGTGGTTAAGTGGCTTGCCCAAGGTCTCTTAGCTAGGTAATTATTAAGTATCTGAGACTGGATTTGAACTCATGTCCACCTGACTCTAGGGCAGGTGCTCTATCCACTGCACCACCTAGAAGCCAGGGATAGCATCTTTCAATTGGCAGCTTGCTTCTTTAGGCAATTGCTTTCTTTTTGACTTCTCTTATCTATGTCTTACAGCTCATGCACAGTGAAGACAATATGAATTGAAGTGATGAGAAGGGAAGAAAATCTTTTCTCCGCTCTCCCCTTTCTCCTGGATCCCAGAATGGGCTTGGAGTGGCAGTAGGTGTTGGTTTTGTTTTGTGTTGTTTCTCCTCCTTAGTTTCAGGCAGCATAGATGATTCTCATGGGACCTGAGAGTTCAAGCTATGGGATCAGGATTGTAAGTGGGATGGTGTAGCCCTTCAGTCCAACATGGAAACCCCAAGAAGCCAGGGTGCCTGGAATTCCAGCCCAAGATGGTTTTTAGATTTGCAATTGGGACTGAGCTCTAGGGAAATAGAGCTAAATAATCAATCTAATTCCCTTCTACTCCCTAGAGAAAGGAGGGGGATTATGCCTTCTTTGTGTTAGGGTGTAAACATGTATATTTCTGATTATGTCTTCTGAAGTAAAAATTTCTAAGTAAAAGCTAATTTTCTAAAACTAAAGGTACAAGAACCAACCCCTCCAATTGAGAGAACACCTTCACTGGGTTCTGGAGCCATTTTCTGAGAGTCTAGAATCCCCAATTCCTTTAAGGATATCAGAGAACCCTGGGAATAGAGCGAAATGTAAAATACCTGGCCTCCAGAAAGTGGGGACCAAGGTAGCCTCTGTCTTTTTGAATATTTTATTTACTCATCTGTGTCATGTTTTTTCTTCTGAATAGAATGCAATTTCCTTATGGACAGAGACTATTTCATTTTTGTGCATAGTAGGTGCTTAATAAATTTTTGTTGAATTGAATTGAATCCATGATCTTGGTGTAGTTAATATAATATTCTAACCAAAAGAGCTTCCAGCTTCCTCCTCTGCAGAATGAATTAATACTTTTATAGAGTCCATATGATGCTTGGGTATCAGTCAAGACATATGTCAGGCCCCTAGGGGAAGCAGAAAGATTATATAAATTGTCCTTCAATGAGGATTTTGATTGCATTCAGCTCTTTTCTCTTCATTACATTTGGGCATTCCCAATGAACGACTTTATACTAATCAATTTTTAGTACCTGGTGCTTGAAGGAGATAAGAGTGAAATGAAATGAGATGGATTAGAATGATTAAAGCTTAATCTAAGGAAGAAAAACAATGCCAGTAGAAAGAGGAACCACTTTAAAATGATGAGGAGGGTGGCATCTTCAGTCATTGTAAAAGGTCATATTTTGCAAATTAGGTTTGCTTCTATGCAAACCTAATTTTGGACTCTGGACACAGTGCTTTGATTTTCAATAAATGTGGTAGTTATTAAGATTTGAATTCAAAGAGTTAAATTGAGGCTAAATTTGTGTTATGATATTTAAAGTAAATGCATTCTGTCTTCATTATGTAAATTTTAAAATAAAATATTCCTCCTTTTACTTTCCAAATTTAAGAAATTATTGAAGCCTGAAGAATAGATTAAGTAATTTTCCTTTAATTATTGTACAATGCTTGAAATCCATCTGTGATCATTATCTGGATTGCATATTACATAATAGTTAGAACTGTGAATCACCCCTAAGAAAGACTCAGAATAAAAGAAAACCCCTCCAATACTCTTCCTTTAATATAAAGAGGATTAACATCATTTGTATGGTAGGAGATAATTTTCGGAGGTAATCCTAGAATGATCAAATTCATTCTCAAAACTAATTTTTCAGCATTGGCATTGTCCTAATATATATTGCCTCCAATCACTTATATAATTAAATTCTGAAATAAATTGAAAATATGTTGAATCTTTGCCATCGAAACTGAACTATTCTAGAATCACAAAGTATGTAGTAAGATGCACATTAAAAAGAGTCACATGCTATGTTATAAGATGTACCTTATTTCATTTATTTAGTATTTTAACAATTCAAAACTTTTTAATAACTAAGTAAATACAGAGCTTGTATGTAGTAGGGAATCATATTAGTCTAATATATCAAATTCCCTTCACTTAGTAGACTTTAATCAGCCCTTGCCATGACACCTCCACACTACTAAGTACTGATTGCTGATCCCAAAACTAGAATGTGTAGGTACCTCATGCAAAGTGATTTTAACACAGTAAGAATTTAGCAGGAAAACAATACTGTTGGTATGTAGGTAGAGGGGTAGGGAAGGGGAAGTAGAGTCCAGACAAAACAAGGTTAAAAATAATAGATGAGGAGGAAAAACCTAGAGAGGAGACAAGTCACATAGAGTCTGTTTTCACAGCTGATCAAACAACACCAGACATAACCTCAAGTATTTTGGGATGAATGCAATAGCAAGTAAAGTAGGGAGGTCATTGTCCCCTTTACCTAACTATATTTACCTTCACTATGCCAGCAGGCTTCTGCTAACAGGTTCCAGAATAGGCCTCTCTCTATAAAGAATATATAGAGAGGCAAATGGAGCCTGTTTTACAGCAATTGCTATTGGTCCTGACATTCATTGTATATACTTGATTCTTGTATCCTTTGATGATTCCCTTTTGATGGTATAATTAGCCCTCTTATGGTCAGAGTGTTCAGTCTTTGCTAGATCCCAATCTAAGGTCCCTTTTGGGCTAATTCACTTGGAAATGATCAAAAAAAACATTTTCTCAGCTAAGGAGTAAGGGATCTTTATCTAAATTAAGTTTTGATATTGACAAAAATAATTAAAAGCAATGAAACTCATTTCTGACAGGCTTCTGGAGAAGGAGGTATACTCACTTGTTGGTGGAATTACAAACCTGTATGTCTGTAAAAAATTATCATATTCTTTGTTCTGAAAATTCCATTTTGGGAGATATATCCTTAAATATTATTTCAAAAGAGAACTATTTAAAGATTTTCATTATAAAGCTAGAAAACATTATTTGTTGAAAAATAAGAGAAGTGCTAAATAAATTGTGGTGCATTAATGTGACAGTTAATATTTATATAGTACTTATGATGTGGTAGGCACTGTCACTAAGAGTTCATGAATATTATTCTCATTTAATCTTCACAACAGCCCTGAAAGGCAGATACTATGATCATCTGCCTTTTACAGATGAGGAAATGGAGGCAGACAGAGATTAAATTATTTGCCCAAGGTCACACAGGTAGGAAATATCTGAGGTCAGATTTGAACATGGTTATTCCTGACTCTAGCACTCTATCCACTGTGTATAAGACTGGAAAGAATGAGGAATACAAAGAAATCTGAAAAGACTTTTTATCAAAGAAGGTTAAAGAAAAAGCACCATAAACTAGGGGGGAAAGTACCAGGAGAAGGACAATGACTCTGCAACCTTAGGACCTTTGTTCAAAAAAGAATATCCATCTCATAAGCACTACTTGAGAGATCTTGGGAAAATTAGAATCTCCTAACCTCAGTTTCCTTGTCTGTGACTTGAAAAAAGTTTGGATGAACTGCTCTGTGAGGTCACTGCTAGTTCTGTGGTATGAATCTGTGATCTTATGAATGCAGTGCACATTTATTTATATGAAGGAAAGCAAATGAGAAGGGAGAAAGTATCTTGACAGAAACTTAAGGACAGTGACTGAAAGACTATTAGGATTCCTTTTTTTCTCACAGCTTAAACATATAAGCCCATTAGTTGTTTGCATTGATGTCTAAAATGAAGTTTCTAATAAAACATTTACTTTAAAAATCAAAACAGATACATTTCTAAGGGTGAAACAACAGGAATTATCCAGTTTTTTCCTTTGGATGGAAGAAAGAAGTAAGAACTAGGTATAGATTTCTCAAGCTGACTTTTTGTTTTACAGGATAATGCAAATGAGGTTCAGTCCAGAAATAAGTGTTAAATGGTAAAGAGATGGTAAGTTTTGTTAATTCTGAATTTCTATTATAAAAAGCACAGGAATGACAAAATAACAACTGATTATCTTTAGGGAAAAAGAACTTTATCAGTATTTTTGTTATTTCTCACATAAAATTTCATAAACATCCATTACTCCTGAAGACAACTTTTTTATTATTCCTCTTTTCTAGAAGATTTGGATTCTTTAGATATAACTGATTTCATCTTGTTCCCAAGCTATTTACCACTTTTTTACTGTTTTCGATAATATCTTAGATGACATAGTTATCAAACTTACAGATGACATAAAGCTGGGAGGGGTAGCTAATAATACACTGGATGATGGGATTCAAAAAGATCCTTAACACAACAGTTCATTGTGTCAAAAATTTAAAAGAGATAAATGTAAAGTCTTAGATTGGAGTTCAAAAAATCAGTCACAAGTAGAAGATGCAGTAGTTATAGCTGGTTAGTAGTGTGACTGAAAGGGGTGTAGGTAATTTTGACGCATTAGTTTGTTTATTTTGAACCAACAGTGTAACATGGCTTCCAAGAGAGCTAATGCAACATTATTTACATTGACACAAATTGGATCTCAGACCAAAAAGGGGATGGACCCACTGTGCTATATTCAGTTTAGATTTTATCAGTAGTACTATGAGTTTTCAGAACCACATTTTAGAAATGACATTTTTAAACTGGGGAGTGTCTAGAGAAGTGCAATCAGTTTGATGAAGAGCCTCCAGATTAGGAGGAAAATAAGGGAATGTTTTGACTGAACTAGGAAACATTTAACCTGGAGAAAAATCAAGTAAAGGGTATTCATATTCTGGAGGGGTCAGATTTACTCTGTTTGGTACCAAAGCACAGAAAGGAATATGGTATAAGAGAAAGAGTAAAGGATTGGAGTTTAATCCTGGGGAAGCCATAACCTTTCTGTGTCTATATTCCTTTTCTGTAAAATGATATAGATGGACTCTAATGAACAATGAGTAGCAATTGTAAAGAGGAAATGTCAGATTAATTAATAAAGTTTTATTGCATACCTATTATGTGGCATGCACTATTCTGAGTAGTTGGGATACAAAGATAGCAAAAAACAATCCCATCTTTCAAGTTGTTTAGCAGGATAAATTGGAGATAATGGACAGAAGGAAGGCACTAGAACTAAGGGAAATTGGGAAAGACTTTCAGAAGAAGAAGAAGGGATTTTACCTGGGGGTAAAGGAAGCCAGAGAAACCAGGAGGTAGAGATGAAGGAGATCATTCCAGGCACTAAAGTCAGCCAGGGAAAATAGCCAGGAGATAATGTCTTATGTGGGCAATAGCAAGGCAGCCAGAGTCACTGGATTTTAGAAGACTGAAAAGGTGGGAGTGGACTAGACCGAAATCTAAACATCCGATTTTATATTTGATCTTGGAAATGATAGGGAGTCATTGCAAATTATTGAACAGGGGTGACAAAGTTGGGGCGACAAAATTTACTATATACTTTAGTAAATTGCTTTAGCTTCTGAATAAACTGGAGCAGCAAGACACTTGTGGCAGGGAGACTAACAGTAGAGTATTCCCATACTTCAGGCATGAAGTAAGGAGGGACAGCACCAGGTGGTGGTCGTGTCAGAAGAGAGATGAGAGATGTAACAAAGGTATAAGCAGACTTTGGCAAAAAATTGGATATGAGGATGGAGTGAGAGAAAGTCAGAGTTATTACTCACATGATAAACTTTCCCTAATATATATATATATATATATATATATATACATATATATATATATATATATAATCTTTCATGGATGAGAAAGATTCATTTAGAGTAGGGATTTGTGGGTTGTTTAGCTTTTTTTTTTTTTTGGTGGTGGTAATGAGTTTGTAGTGGCATTTCCTTTTTCTTGGTCTTTGATAACCCATTTATAAGGAAGCCAGGTATGCAATGATAGGACTTGAGTTAGATGGGAATCCTTAAGATTAATGAATTAATCTAATCCTCATTTTAAAGGTGAGAAAATGGAGTCGAGGTATTAAATAGTAAAAATGAATTTTGAACCTAGTTCTCTGACTCTGTATTTCATATTCTTTCCCATATCATTGTTGTAAGGGACTATGTTGAGTATCTCCAATTTATCCTATCTATAACTTATTTATACTCAATAGATTGTATGTTGTCTCCCCTGGTAAACCGTGAGGTCCTTGAGGGAAAAGGACTATCTTTTACCTTTCTTTGTAGTAGAAGTTTTAACAAATATTTATTGACTGTTTATAGAGCTTTTTGTTTCTGGGTAAAGGATGAATAAAGGGGGGACTAAATCCCAAATCATCAGTGTATTGTTCAATGTGAAATGCTCCCAGGTCTCCAATTTCTCAAATTCCTATTTCTTTGGCATTTTCAAGTTTTACAAAAACTCCACTTTCTCCACAACAACCCTATGAAACAGGTACCAATGATGATATATCATTAAATTCAAGATGTAGGTAAGAAAAGATGTTGTCTTATTATGAATATCAAGGAACTATGTGACTAGCCCATAGCAACTTTCTTATGTTAGACCAGGGAATAGGAACTTTAAGTGTTCATTCTTCCCATTTTGACAAACCTGTCCCCTTATTATCTTCCTAATTTTTAGTGGGGTATGAAGTTAATATATTTTTCTCATTTTATTTATCCAATATCCATAAACTAGAACTCAGTTTTAGAATACATTATCCTTAATGTTGTGTTTTGTATACAAAGTGTTATTCATATGAAGTATGTAGGAACACATATTTTGAGTTTTATAAACAATATTCACTTGGAAACAGTTAGATGGGCTTATAGGCAGAGCAATAACTGATGTGGGCAATTAGAAATTTGACTAGGACACCAAATTTAAGGTCATTGACAATATTCACAGAAATTCAGCCACATAGAAATAACTTATTAGCTTTTGGTTAGTAAGCATAGTTAGTTAATATAGAAAGCTACCAGATGGTGGGCTATGAAAAGTTCTTCACTTTCCTCCACAGAGGGCATCTATCTGAATGTGATATTTATATTTATTTGTTCTAGGTGCAAAAATTCCTACCAACATTTCTATTTCCTGGGTCAACTCTATTGCTACATAATAAAGTTAAGTCACATATGAGACCTTTGTCATATGTGTCATATGTCTCTTTGTCATCAATGACACTTTGCTTTTAATATGGATTTTAGACTTTTCAGATTAATTTGGATTTTCTTCTTAGGGGATAATAATTTTTAGTGTATCCTATATTTATTAAAGTTTGAACATATCAAATCTTTCATCTCACTGTCATATTTTAGTAGAAAGAAAATGTGTACTAGTTTGAAAGAGAATCATATGTTGTAATTTTGTCCTTTTCTTTAGAGGAAGTGATCAAAATAGTTGACCTCCTCCATAATCCTGAAACAATCCACATGTTTCCAGATGTAGAATATGGAGATTAATTTGATCCCAGTATTCTATTATGATAGTTTATTGTTATTTTAAGCAGAAAATATATTAGTTTCTAAAAAGATTTTTAATTTTATATAAATAGTTGTTATATTCCCATAGCAAATAGATTCACTTCTTGGTTTCTGGGTTCATTCTACTGGATTTTAGCTTAAAATGAAATGATACTAAATTTCAGGTTTTATATAATTCCAGATTACCTGAAAACAATCAAAAAACCAAAAAAATGTTCTGAAAATCTGAATTAGAGAATTGTGGGTTCTGAACATGAATTTTTCTTCTTTAATTAACAACTCTCATGGATGGAGCACCAACTCCGGAGTCAATTTCTACAATTGACTTGCTTTATGATTCTAGGGAAGTTATGCAGTTCTCTTAACCTCTTAAGGGGTCATTGGTAAAGTTGCCTTTTCAAGTGTGTGGTAAATATTTATTAAATTCTCTCTCTCTCTCTCTCTCTCTCTCTCCATATATATGTCTATGTATGTATATAGCATTATTTTTTCCCAAAGTTGACTTACATTTTGGGCTTTATGAGATCCTTCATTTGCCAAAGATTCATACAGGGCTATAGCTGCAGAGATGTTCTGAGGATGAAGATCACCAAAAAGCAAAGCGTCAGCCATAGTCTCCATTGCTTTCAAGTTTCCCATATCAGCTGCTCTGGCAAAGAGTAGGAAGGCTCTGATTCAAGAACATGAAATTCAAAATTTAATTTTTAAAAGCCATCTTTTTCTGCTCTAGCACATTATCTCAAAAGTGTTTGAACTCAATTATTATCACCATTTATAAAACAAGTTATCTGAAAATGAATTGTTATATTTCCTTATCAGTAGCATTTTTCCTCCTAAATGATCAATGAGCCATGATTTTTATTTCATATATATGTGAAGACTTAAGTTAGAGAAAATGCACATTAGCACACTGCAATTCTTCAAGTACATGAAATTCCATAAATGTAAGTGTGTTCTGCCCATTGATGCAAATCACAACTAGTAGCTTTCTTCTGACTTCTATGATAGAATGGAAAGTCCTCTGTTTCAAAACTCTTCATAACTTGGCCCTTCCTATCTTTCCAGTTCTCTTATACCTTACTTACTTTTCCTTCTACTCTGGGGTCCAGTGACATGAACCAATTTATTATTCCTTACATTCTGTTTTGTGATTCCATTTTCTGGTTACCAACATTTTCACAATTTTTCTCCCATGTCCTATCTCATTGCTACCACTTAAACATTCCTGGCTTCCTTCAAATCTCAGCTAAACAACCCACGTCCTACAAGAAGCCTTTCCCAGTCCTCATCAATTTTAATTCTGCAATTGTCTTTATTTTCTCCTGTATTTTCTTTGTATATAATAGTTTATATGTTTTCTCTTATTAGATTGTGAGATCCTTGAAATCAGGAACTGTTATTCACCTTTTGCTTAACAGGATCCCTACCAAAGGCACTCATTGAGGTAAAGAAGTGAATAAAATTTGATACCTGGAGTCATGAGTTCAAATCCAACCTTTAAATCTAATTCAAATCCTGTCATTTACTAGCTGTATGACTCTGGGAAAGTTACTTAATGAGCAGTCTCAATTTCTCCAAGTGTAAAATGAAAATACAAATGGCACCTATAAATACCAGGGTTGTTGTGAGGATGAAATGAGCTAATATTTGTATAGTGCTTAGTACAATGCCTGGCACATTTTTTTCTTTTCTTCCTTTTCCTCCTTCCTTCCTCTCTCCCTTCCATCTACTCTTTTTCTTCTTTCTGAGTTGGTAATGACATCAGTGACCATCTAATCCAACCCATATCTAAAAAGCATTGACCTCTTGAATAAACCTTCAAAACAGTTGTCCAGATTTCTCTTGGAATCTTCCAATGAGGGACCCATCCCATCCTGCATTTGCCCATTCCACTTCTTATCAGCTAGTTCCAATAGGGCATTTTTCCTTACATCAAGCCTAAGTCTCACTTTGCAACTTGTACTCATTGTTCTCAATTTTTCCATCTAAAATGGAATAGACCAAGTCCCTCTTCTAAGGGTTTAAGTTTCAAATACTTGAAGAGTCACCATGCCTCCTCTCAATGTTCTCTTCCCTAGACTCACCAAGTAAATATGAACTGATTCTTATGTGTTTATAATTTTTGTTACCCCACTCTTATTATTCGCTATCTTGTCATTGTCCTTTTAAGAATTGAATGCAATATTTCATTAGTGGTCAAATCAGTATATAGAAAAACTATTCTTTGAATTAAGTTTGCAATAGCTATCTCAGATGACAATAGAGCACTAATCATTCATATCATTAGTGTTTGTTCCCCACTGATTCACAACTACCATCTAACTATACCTCCCCATCTTGTTTGTGAAGCTGATTTTTTGAATGTAAGTGAAATACTTTGCATTTATTTCTAGTAAGTTTAATCTTATTTGGTTTAGCCCAAATGTTGTGGCCTGGTAAACTGTTTTGAACTCTGATTTTGTCATGTTAACATTTTAAAATAATCTCTTCTAGTTCTATTTTCCAGGTTAGTTGTTGTTCCAATTGATATTTCATGCCGTCTCCTATTTTTTTTATTCCTCTGGATTTGTTTTATTGCTTCTTGATTTCTCATAAAGTTTCATTTGCTCAATTCTAATTTTTAAGGAATTTTCTTCATTGAGGTCTTTTACTGTTTTTTTTTTTCCATTTGACTAGCTCTACAAGGAGTTTTTTTCTTTTGGTCAATTTTAGTGCCTTTTTTTATTTTGCTAATTCTGTTTTCTAAGGCATTCTTCTCCTTATTAGGTTTTTGGACCTCTTTTATCATTTGTCCTAGTCTGTTTTTAAGGTTTTTAATAGTCTTCAGTATTTTTTTGTGTCTCCTTTACCAAGCTGTTGACTTGCTTTTCAGGATTTTCCTGCATCACTCTCATTTCTCTACCCAATGTTTCCCTCTACCTCCTCTTACTTATTTTAAAAATTTCTTTTGAGCTTGTCCATGGAGATTTTGGATGTAGGAGTTTTAACTTTGCTATCATCTTCTTCTATGTGTGTGTGTGTTTTGAGCTTCCTTGTCACCATAGCGACTTTCAGAATTTTTTCAACTGTTTGCTCATTTTCCCAATTTATTACTTTTACCTCTTTGTGAAAGGAGGTTTCTGCCTTCAGGATATAGGACACATGGTCCCAAGATACTTCTAGAGATCTATAAGTTTTCAGTTCTTTCAAGGTATGACGTAAGGCACTGGCATTGCCAATCACAGATGAGACTTGAAATTCAATAAATCCGGTAGTTTTTTAGCAGTGAATTAATTAATTTTTTGACCAAATATGGCCTGTGTATGATGTTATAAATATCCAAATCACCTTTGGCAGAAAAAATGATTCCCCATGCCTGATCTAAGTAGAGGTGTATACTACTCTCCTAACCTGTGCTCTGGTTTATGAGTGACCACAAACACTCTTTTCTGTCTTGAAACTGTGAGGAGGTTCCCTGTTCCCCTGAGGCTACAAGTTTTGGTGTGTTACTGCTCCTCCTTGCCCTGGGACTACCATTCAGGATTGCAATCCAAGTTTGGGCAAAGCAACAGAATCCTGCCTTAGGGCTAGCAAACAGACCCTGTAATCTTTTTTTGATCACTTGTTTGATCCTTTTACTATCTTTGTTTTGGGAGTTCTAGAAGCTGCTGCTACTGCTACAGATTCAGTGGCTTCCAAGGCTTGCTCCTGGGTCTGCATTGATGCAGCCTACTTCTCTGTTTCCCCTCTCTCACCATGATGCAGTAGACCTTTCCTACTGATCTTCTACATTGCCTTGGGCTGGAAAACTGTTTTGCTCTTTTTCTGGTCTTTGTTGCTCTAGAATTTAAAGTCATTATTTAAAAGTATTTGGAGGGATTTGGGGGAGAGCTCAGGTTAGTCCCTCCCTTTGCTCTGCCATCTTGGTTTCCATCTTCACATTTTTAAGAATGCCATCAATTTGGTAGGACTTCCAGAACTGATACTCTACTGGAAGGGTTTTTGAGACACTTATGGTCACCTTCCCACAATGAGGCACCAGAGTAGATACAATGGAAGGTACAATACATACACAATAGAACACATTTTACCACCTTAAATTGAGTTTCAAATGAAGTAAAAATTGAGACAATCATCTGGAAACAGTAAACTCACCTAAATCTGAATACTATTGATCTGAAGCATTATTTATCCTAAATTTATAGAGAATCGTAGAAAGTAAGATTGCTAGGGGGCAGCTAGGTGTCAGCTAGGTGGCACAGTGAATAGAACACCAGCCCTGGAGTCAGGAGGACCTGAGTTCAAATCTAATCTCAGGCACTTAATAATTGCGTAGCTGTGTGACCTTGGGCAAGTCACTTATTCCTATTATCTTAAATAAATAAAAATTTAAAATTTTCCATGAAAACAAGAGACTTTAGGTTTTAACATGATTTTTTAAAAACAAAAATCATTGTTAGGTATAATATTTTAACTAGTTGTACACAAACTTGTTACCTCTCATGGAAAATAAGAACAAAGTATATGCCTTTTTTCAACACAGAATGTTTATAAGGAAAAAAACAAAAAACTTTGAAATTTTCAATTAAATAATTTGTAATTTACTGTACATAGTTTAAAAGTTTATAAAAGTTTTCTAGCAATTAGGTGCTATTTAGACTTTTTTGGTGGGGAAAAGGGTACATGGATTAGAAATACAAATTCAGTAGAATTAAACTGTATTATTTCTCAGGGCAGAGATATGATTTGAGACTACCATGTATCACAATAGACTAATAACCTTGTTGAGGCTAATATGTATATCAGAAACAAAGTATTCTTAGAATTTATTTTCATGCTTTAAACAAAAAAAGATAGATTAGTATTACTTTCAAGAAACATAAATGTCAAAAAGCATTAGCCCACATCAAGATCAGGTATCTAGTTAGTCAACAGATGCTTACTATGTGCCAACTACTAGACAAAACACTAAGAATAAAAAGGGGGAAAAATCAATCCCTTTCCTCAAAGGAGAATACATTCCAATAGGGGAAACTCTATATAAACAATGAGGTACATATATAATATATAAGAGAGAGTTGATGGCAAATGAAAGGGGAAGGATCTAATTCATGGGAGAACTTGGAAAGGCCTTCTATAGAATGATGAACTTGAGTCTTACCTTGAAGGAAGCCAAAAAAGGGATAGCATTCCATTCATGGGGGACAGCAATCAGGAAATGGGAAATGTAGTCTTATGTTTAAGGAACTTTGGGTAAACTAGTATGGTTGGATTCCATAGTGAGTAGAGGGGAATAAAGTGAAATATAAGAATGGAAAGATAGGATGGGACCAGGTATGAAGGACTTTAAATGCCAAAGGAGATTATATTTGATCCTGGAGGTAAGAGCCTCTGAAGCTCATTGAGGAAAGAATGACATAGTTGAATTATACTTTTGAAAAATCACCCTGGAAACTAAGTGAACAATGAATTGGGGAGGGTAGAGTCTTCAGTCAGGAAAAATTAGTTAAAAGGTTATCATAATGGTCTAGGCATGGGGTGAATGGGATCTGAATAAGGATTGTAACTGTGTGAATGGAGAGAAAGGAACATCTATGAGAAATGTTGTCAAGGAAGAAATGAAAAGTTTTGTAAAGAATTAGATATTTGGATGAGTGAGAGTAAGGAGACAAGGTTGAAATAGAGATCGAAACTCTGGAATTATGAGGAAAACAGCAAAAGTTTGAGGAGAAAGGTTTGAAGGAAAAGAATGAGTTGTGTTTTAAATATGTTGAATTTAGTATGCCTATAAAATTATTCATTTTAAGATGTCCAAGAACCTCTAGCTCAGTGATTCTAGCTAGTGAGTCACTATAGCTCAAGAAAGGTTAGAGATGAATATGTAGAATTGGAAATAATTTACATAAAATGATGAATGAATCCATGGGAACTGAAGGGAACACTAAATGAGACAGAGATAGGGTCTAGGACAGAATCTTGGGGAACACCTATACTTAATGGGTATGAAATGAAGAAATAGCAAAATGAGATTTAATAAGGATAGTATAAATAGATATTTAAGAAGGGAATTAGGAGATGGAATAAACCCTACTTACAAATGATGATGATGTTTTGACTTTCATTTTGAAGAAGACCATGACATCAACGGAGATGATACCATGATAAGCACAAGAATTGGATTTGAGTGAGGGGATGCTATGCTCAGTCACCAGCCTCACTTTCTCCTCCAGAGTCATCTGATTCCAGTGACCAGATATGAACTGGAATGATGGGAGATGGTCCTGAGTTTGAGGCAATTGGAGTTAAGTGACTTGCCTAAGGTCACACAGCTACTAAGGGTCAAATGTCTGAGACTGCATTTGAACTCCCAACCTTTTGACTCCAAGGTCAGTGCTCGTCTGCACCACCTAACTGTCCTACTGTTTACAAATATTTCATTTGATCCTTCAGCATCTTGAGGTAAGTGCTATTATTCTCATTCCCTTTTTACAGTTAAGGAAACTAAGGCAAACAATAGCTAAATAACTTGCAAACTCAAGATAGAAATCTTACCAGAGATTACCAGGAGAGAATAATCTCATGAAAACCTGGAAAAGAGTGAGTCTAAGAGGAGAAGGTGATCAGTGGTAGCAAAGGCAATTAAGAGATTTTTGATAACTTTGGAGAGGATGGTTTCAGTTGAATGATGAGATCAGAAGCCAGACTGAAGAGGGTTCAAGGGTTCAGAAGGGAGTAAGAGGAGGGAGTGGAAGCAATGAGTATAAATGACTTTTTTTTTCAAGCTTAGTCTTAAGAGGGAGAGATATAGAGTGATATTTAGAGTGAAAGATAGGATCAAGTGAAGATTTTTTAAGGATGGGAGAAGTATAGGCATGTTGGTAGAGAGCAAGGAAGTGACAAGGAGAGATAAGGATAAGAGAGAAATGGAACATAACAAAAAAACTATCTGTGCTTGCTAGCAACATAGGATGAGTAAGATGGAGACTGAGACAAGGAGATAGCCTGATGTAGGAGTTGTGGAGACATAGCTAGTCCATAGCTACCTGTTCTGATAGGTAGCAACAGTTAAAGAATGCTAAGTGATAATTAAAATGGGAATTTTTATGGCACTTTATATTTTATAAAACACTTACTATATATCTCATTTCATCCTCACAACAATCCTTTAGTAGGGACAGAAGAACCTCCAGTCTGTGGGCTATATTGATCTGGTATTGCCAAGACAACCACAGGTGGAACTCAGAATTCAATAAATCAAGTAGATTTTTAGGGGGTGAATTAATTAAGTGTTTGACCAAATATAGCCCAGAGATCATGCTATAAGTATCCGAATGGCCCTTGGCAGAAAGCAGGTTTTCCCAATGTGTTTTAAAGAAAAGGGATAAGTGTCATGTTCCCTCTATTTTGGAGGAAACTAAGGCTAAGAGTGATTAGAAGTGGAAGAGCCTGGAATGTAGATATCTGGAGAAACTGATGAAGTCAGTTGTTTAATCTGTCCCTGGATCCGATTTGGAAAGAAAGAATGGTTGCCAAAATATAAACAAAAGTGACCTTGGAAGGAAATGACTATGTAATTTTGCAGACTATAATGATAGTCAAGGAGGGAAGTACCAATCATAGTCTAATGTGCATCTTAAATTGTGAGGGACTGGTTTGAAAGAGTTCAGAGAAAGGATATGTAGCTTCCCATGGCTTTAGGTTCTATAGAAACAGCCAACTTGGGAAGGAACGAATGATTTCAGGAATGAAATTTTTAAAAAGAAAGAATTAGAAATATTTACCTTAGGAAAGAAAGAAAGGGAGGGGGGAGCTCTAAAAGGTGAATATAAATACACCTGGGACTAGTTAATTAAATTATTATTTTAAAAAGGCACCTACTATGTACATCCATTGAGGAATTGCGAAACAAAATTATGGAACATGAATGCAATGGAATATTACTTTTATAAGAAATGATGAAATGATGGATTTTGAGAATCAAGGAAAGACTTTTGTCAACTGAAGCAAAATTAAGTGAGCAAAACTATGAAAATAATGTACACAATGACTGCAACTATATTATCAAAGAGAACAGCACCAGGAAAACTGACTGAGTGCTACAAGATTATATTGTCCCCAAAGAACAACTATGCAAAGATATTTCCCTCTGTTGCAGAAGCAGGGAACCACTACATGGAACACTACAATAAACATTGGATTCCCCCCCCCCCATCCCATATATTGGTTAGTTTTGTTGAACTTTTCTTTTACTTTTTTGTTATAAGTTTGGGGTTGCGAAACTCTAGCCTACAGCTGTATTGGTCTATCATCGTCAAGGTAACCTCAGGCAGGACTCAAAATTCAATAAATCTAGGTGCTTTTTAGGGGTGAATTAATTAAATATTTGATTAAATGTAACTCTTGATTTATGTTATAAATATCCAATTGGCTCTTGGCAGAAAAAAAGGTTTCCACCCCTGTCATAAGGGGACAGAGTAAGAGAAAGGAAACAGTATAGATGATAAACAAATGATATCAATAAAATGTATTTTCTAAAAAAAAAGGCAGCTAAAGAAGATAGAAATGGACTTATTTATTTATTTTGTTTTTTGCAAGGTAATGGGATTAAATGACTTGCCCAAGGTCACACAGCTAGGTAATTATTAATTGTCTGAGATCAAATTTGAACTCAGGTCCTCTTGACTCCAGGGCCAGTGCTCTATCCACTGTACTACCTAGCTGCCCTAGAAATGGACTTAGATTGATCTCTGGGTTCTCATCAGTGATCACTGAGTGAGGATAAATATCAAAATTGTCTAAACCTTCCTGTAGAAAATGTAGAAAATGTGGGATTAGTATAAGTAATGATAAAATCTAAAATAAATCATAACTAGTAGTGAATAAATGAATGAATGGAGAAGAAATTTTTGAAAGTTTATTAAGCACCAATTTTTTAGCAAGGGCAACTAGGTGGTGCAGTGAAGAGAGTGCTAGGTCTGGAGTTAGGAAGACCTGAGTATAATTACAGCCTCAAACACTTACCCTGAAGTGACCCTGGTAAGTCATTTCACCCTGTTTGACTCAGTTTCCTCACCTGTAAAATAAGCTGGAGAAGGAAATGATAAAGTATTTCAATGTCTTTGCTAAGAAAACATCAAATGAGATCATGAAGAGTCAGACAAGACTGAAATGATTGAAAAATTATATATATATATATATATATACATATATATATATATATGTATATATATATATATATCCCTAAGTAATAGGGATAGAAAAACAAAATAAAAAACAACATTGACTCTCAAGGAGCTTACATTAAGAAGAGATTACAAATATAGAAGGCAACATTTAGAGTTGTCAGGAAGAGAAATTGGTTTGGTGATTAGAAAGGCATTATCCAAGGACGTATAACTATATAAGTGGTAGAGAGTCATTCTAAATTAACCTAGTTTCCATATTCAACATTTTTACTAGATAGGTAAATCAAGGAATCCTTTAGGTACATAATGCCTTGGGAGGATGAGTGGAATGATAGGGGAGTAGATTGATAGCACACACTTTCCAGGAACATAGTTCCAGAACTAGAAAGCAGGTTAAAGGCTGAGGTCAAGAAAATGGTGAGAGAATAAAGTGAACAAGGACTGGGCAAACTGACCTGATATAGGCTTGGTGACACACCAAGCAGACCCTCAGGGACCTCAAGACAGGAATTATGGAGATAAAATAACTAAATTCTAAAGATCATGGCTTTCTGGCCTGGACAGCAAAGTGGCATGTGAGAAGATATTTGAAAGTCAAGGTAAATAAAAGGTCTTTCTTAATTTTTGAAGGTAATAGGAAAGTTTAATAAGACAGGACAAGTAGAAAAATAATTATTCTGTTTCTTTTTTTCTCTATCATTAGAGAATATTCATCAGCTTGGGAAGCAAAGGACAAAACGGTCCATTTAATTTGAAATACAAGATTTCCATCCCTTTTCTTTGTTGTCAAGAGTTTTGTAACTTTTGACATACTTTTCTATCTCCCTAAACCCTGCATCCCATGCCCAAGTTGCTCTTCCCTCCTTGGTTTCAATAATATAACTACCTCCTGGTTCCCCTTCTATCTGTCAGACTGTTCTTTTACTGGTTCTTCATTCATACCCATAGCTTAACAATGGCTATCTCCCAAATTTTGAAGGAATTAATTTTCTCCTCTCTTTTCACACTCTCAGTGATTTTATCAACTTCCTTTATTTCAATTATTATCTCTATGATTATGCCTCCAAAAATCTATTTTTAATATATCCAGCTCTAATATCCACTCCTTGTACTCTAATCTCCAGTCATTAATTGTCTGCCAAACATTTCTCCCTGTGTGAGGCAGAGTGGAATAATGGAAAGAATACTGGTTTCAGCATCAGATGTATTGAGTACAAATATAGACTTTTCAGTTTACCACCTGTGTAATATTGAACAAATCACTTCACATCTCTTTGGGACTCATTTTCATCATTTGCAAAATGAATTGGGGCAGGGTTGGATCAGGGTTTTTTTTTTTTAAAGATTTTATTTATTTTGAGTTTTACAATTTTCCCCCTAATCTACTTCCCTGTTGCTTTTTTTTAAAAGTCCTGTCCAGTCATAAATTTAAGACATAAAATTATGTAGATATCTCAAACTCAATATGTTCAAAACAGAACTCATTGTTCCCCTAAAACCGTTCTCCTCTAAAGCTCCCCATTTGTTAAGGGTATCACAATATCTATTGGAAAATCACCTAATTTGCAGCATCCGTTATTCCTGACTCTTCTGTCTTCTTCTGCTGTCCTTTTTTTTCTTTTTCTTTTTGCAAGGCAACAGGATTAAGTGACTTGACCAAGGTCACACAGCTAGGTAATTATTAAGTTTCTGAGGCTGGATTTGAACTCAGATCCTCCTGACTCTAGGGGCCTGTGCTCTGTGCCACCTAGCTGCCCTCTTCTGTCATTTTCAATTAGTTTTCAATTCATAGGAAATCTATACTTACAGAATCTTTTGCATCTCTTTCTGCTCACTGCTCTGCTCACTGTTCTCACTGGTCTATTCACTTTCAGGTCTCATCACCTCTTGCTTAGACTACTATAGTCTTTTAATTACTGGCATCCTGTTTCCAGTCTCCTCTCTTTTTAATTCATCTCCCCCATAACTGACAAAATAATCTTCCTTTAACAAAGACAAGAATGTATAATTTTAAGGCTCAAATTATTATTCTAAGATCAAATACAAATTTCTCAAGTTGGTGTTTAAGGCCCTTTGCAAGCTAACTACAACCTATGTAAACTTATTAGCTTTCACATACTGTGTTCTAGCCAAATTAGCCTGCTCATTCAAACTTGGCATTTTGTCACCACCATACCTTTGAACAGGTCCTAACCTGCGCCTGAAAGGAACTCTCTTCTTCCCTTTGACTTTTTTTTTTAAGTTTTTGCAAGGCAAATGGAGTTAAAGTGGTTTTCCCAAGGCCACACAGCTAGGTAATTATTAAGTGTCTGAGACCGGATCTGAACCCAGGTACACCTGACTCCAGGGCCGGTGCTTTATCCACTGTGCCATCTAGCCACCCCCCTTTGACTTTTTTTTAATCCTTGGATTTCTTGAGGGCCTAGTTTTAAATGCAACTTTTTGTAAAGCCTTTTCTGATTCCATTTCCATCCTCAATAATCTTGCATTTACTTGTTTACATATTGTAGTCCTTAATCAATGTAAGCTACTTGAAAACAAGTACTAGTCTCTAGTCACTAGACTAAGTTAAATCCAAGACAAGTTAATAAAAGAAATCGTAAATGTGATTACTGGGACACCATTGATAAGTCTGAAAAATTATAAACATTATATAAGAGACCATAGGACTTGGAATTGGTAGATGTTTTCAAGATGATCAAAAAGGCAGTTTCTTCAGACTTGTGACCAGTAAATTTGCTTTTAATTGTTGGCAAATTAAAGAATTCATTTTGAAATGCATTATGAAATGATAGTTTGAGGGGTCCTAGAAAATAAGATAGTGATCATTCTAAGTCAATTTGGGTTAATGAAACAAATCACAAAATTGTAGGGTAGCATGAAAAGGTCCTTTAGAGATCATCTATTCCAATCTTCAACCCCCCAATTTAGAGATGAGAAAATTGAACCTTAGAGTATTGAATTGACTTGTCATGCAGGTAGTCAGAAGCATTTATCAAATAAGACATGATGCTAAGCAATGGACATACAAAAAAGGGCAAAAAAAGTTGCTGCATTCAAGGATATTGTATTCCACCCCACAAAAATAGCTAGCTATGTCCAAGATATATACTGAGTAGATGGAAAGCAATCTGAGTGGGAAAAGAATTACACAAAGTCATATAACTAATAAGTGGATGAGGATCTTGCTAAAATAACTTGATGTATTTTTCAGCAAAATGAAAGATAGATATAGAGTAAATTTATTCAAAACTGGCACAACAGTTCTAACTAATATATGAATAATTAATTAATCTATGCCAGTCTATAAGGAGGTATAGAGGTCTATTCCACTTTCAAAGAAATAAATGTGAAGTCCTATAATTCAATTTATTAAATCAACTGCTAAGACAACAACAGTTAACGACATATTGATCTATCAAAATAAGACATTTAGATGAGGATGAACTGACTGCATTTGTAACCCACACATAGTTTCAGAGATAAAGTGGGCATTTTTATATGAAATATCTAGATAATTACTATAATTACCTACTTTATATGATCCTTCAGGAACTTACTTTGTCCATTTAATCTTTGTTCATTTAATAAATACACTTTGATTTGACTTATCTGTGTAATTTGTTAAACACTAAATTTTATCATATTCAAATTTAGGATTTTAAGCAAATGTCATCAAGCTATTAATAAATATGAAATGGATATTAATGTTTTCCCCTTTGAATTTTATGACATAATATTTTTCTTTTCCCAGGATTAGCTTTTTAAAATGCTCCATGTAGTTATGAGTAAACATGATTAAGAGTAGCTCTCAGGTACATATGGAGGGGCTGTGACTTGTTCCAGTAAAGAGGGGTGCCTACCCTGATGAAATCAAAGTATTAAAAAGTATTTCTTTCAAAGATTAAAGGGTAACAGAATATAGACTCACTCTTCTTTTTCTTTATGACTTTTGGAATGTTTTAACACTCTGGTGCCCAATTCAAAAAGACGCTCTCCTTCCATAGTTCGATTTCTCCTTGCTTGTCTTTTTACTATATAAGTAAAAGTAGAACATAAAATAAGTAAAACAACCCCATGTTTTTAAGTTTAAGTTTTTAATAATAAATATAATAAACTATAGTATATACACTTTTTATTGCACATTACTTTTTCAAAATAATTTTTTTGCATTTGATCCTCACAATCTCCTCATTGGAAAAGGTTAGGGATTATGAGTTCAATTTTATAAGGGGAGGACCATAGTGCTTTGATTGTATATATGATTTGTCCAAAGTACCACAGCCAGACTAAGTGAGGAGGTGAGACCTCAGATCATTTGATCCCAGTCCTCTGCTCTTCCTACTATATAGCATTGCCTCTGAAAGAGGGTTTTAATATATTTAGCAAAAGTGGTGATTCAAAACTTGGGGATCAAAAAAGGAAGCAATTTCAAATGAGAGGGTCATGATGATCTCATATTCCATTAACAAGACCACAAAGAACTATTAATAGGACTATTCATTTGCTAAGAGAAGAAACATAAGAATGTTACTTTACAATCTCATCCTTTTTCCTTCTGACAACTCATTTGAAGCTTATGGTCTCTTTTTGTGCTTTAGAAACTTTGTCAGTTTGTTTAAGTGCAAAAGTTTTTTTTTCGCATTTAAAGATGATTTAGGGGACAGCTAGGTGTCACAGTGGATAGAGCACTGGCCCTGGAGTCCAGAGTACCTGAGTTTAAATGCTGCCTCAGACACTTAATAATTGCCTGGCTGTGTGGCCTTGGACAAGTCACTTAACCCCATTGCCTTAAATAAATAAAATAAATAAAGATTATTTGCAGTTGTTTTGGGACAACTCTGGCTGTCCAATCAATTTTGGAGAGTACTTTAAGTGCCTAATTTCTTCTTTAACTTATACATTTCTGTTTTGGATTAAAGACACATTTTTAATGAGAAAATATTATCAATTTGGCTTTGTAAAATCAATTCCTTCTATTTAAATACCCAAAGAATGAACTGGAATTGAATTTAAAGAGTCTACTCTCATACACATTTAAGACAGAAATCATTAACATTTAATTTTCCTTTTGTAGTGTGCTTTCATTTCTTTCATTTCAATTCTTTTCAGACTGCATTTGTTTTGAAAAACAAATCTATTTTATTAGTGGAGTACCCAACCTAAAAATGAAGGGTTTTTTTTACTTTTAGATTTTCTTTATTTTGAATTTTACAATTTTCCCCCAGTCTTGCTTCCCTTCCCCCACCCCCCCACAGAAGGCAGTCTGATAGTCTTTACATTGTTTTCATGGTATACATTGATCTAAGTTGTATGTGATGAGAGAGAAATCACATCCTTAAGGAAGAAAATAAAGTATAAGAGGTAGCAAAATTACATAATAAGATAATGTGTGTTTTTTTTCTAAATTGAAGATAATAGTCTTTGGTCTTTATTCGAACTCCACAATTCTTTCTCTGGATACAGATTGCATTCTGCATCACAGAAACCCCCAAATTGTGCCTGATTGTTGTACTGATGAGATGAGCAAGTCCATCAAGGTTGATCATCACCCCCATGTTGCTGTTAGGGTGTACAATGTTCTTCTGGTTCTGCTCATCTCGCTTAAGGTGTTGTTTTATTTTTAACTTGATGAATGTTTTAAGTCAAGGATTTTTGGTGGTTTAAGACCACATCATAGACCTGTAAAATATATCCATTGAGACTTTTGGTTGCATTCAATTATGGCATGCTGTATATATGCTTTAGTCTGTCTGTGCTGATTCTGAAGATAGATTGTAAAGTCCTTGAGAACAGGGACTGATTCATTTTTTTTCCTTTTGTCTTTGTATTCTTAGTATCTGAATCGGTGTCAGCATGTAGCTAATAGCTTTGCTATTAGCAAAAGTCTGTTGATAGATCAAAGGGAGAAAGAGCACCAGAAATTTTGGAGGGAGGAGATCAGGAAAGGTCTTGTTTTGGATGTGGCATAGACTTTTAAAGTGAAATTTCTCTGGAGTTATAGAGGACAGAATGGATTCTTATAGAGTACTTGGGAAGAAAAGGATGTGGGGGTGGGAAAAAAGTGAGTGAGAAGGGAAGCCCTTTGTGCTTATACAGATGGAAGTATTTTAAGACATTTTGGAAAGCCTGCAAAAACTTTGGAGTAGTGCCAATACAACATCTAGGCTACTGTATGAAAATGTGTCAGTTTCTAGGATAGCCAAAAAATAAATCCACCTATACAAGAGGTTCTAGTTCTTTCCCAATGCTACAAACTGTTCTTTTGTATAGCAAAGGAATATTGAGAACCTACAGCTACAATAAGTACTGTTTATTGTAGAATAATCCATTTAAAAAAGAATTTCTCTAGTCAGGGTCCATCAAGGCAGAAGTCTAAACTGGTTCCACCCTAGCCTGTTCTCTCATCTGTAAAATGAATATGGTAATAACACCTATCTCCCATTTCATAGGGTTATGGTAAGGATCAAATGAGATAATATATGTAAAGCACTTTGCATCCTTAAAGTGTTACATAAATATTGATAGCAGTTCAGTTGGGTGGATTACAAAGAAATAAAGAATTAGCATGCTGGAGAGGCAGGGCAATTATTTTCTTCTGAATTCAAATTTGGTGTGGACATAATCACTGTATGTCAATTCATATTCTTCCATAGAAGGAAGCATTGATCTTTATTGTAATGGATGAATTTATCCAACTTTTTCCCAAGTAAATTTCTAAGGACTTAAAGAAAACACTATGGAAAACCAGTAAGACTTTGAATAATAACAATAACAATAATAACTAGCATTGATATAGTGCTTTAAAGGTTTGCAAATGCTTTATTGGTTTACTTACAAGTGAAATCATCAATGTTGTTCCTATAGAGAAGTATGTAAAAGTCCAGAGTTTATCCCCAAAGTGTAGGAATGACACACATATTTAAAAAGAAATCATTGTTAAGAGATAAAAGTGATAAAACTAAACTGATAAAACTAAAATTTTATTAAGGGTGCTCCAGCAAGATTAGAATGTCTTGAAATCTCATCCAGGAGTCTCAAAGCGTAACTAGCAAGGATAACCAGAAATTTAACCAATTGCTAGCTCTGCAAAGGCATGCTATCATAAAAGGATATTGGAATGCCTAAAATCTAGAAAGACTTAAGATCTAGGAGTATTTATCAAACATTGACAGAGAAAAGAAGCTATGATTCTAAGTAGTGACACTGGTTTTCTAGGCAAAAATAAATCTATTCTAGAAAATAGCATTTCATCAAGCTACCACAACCTGACAGTAATATCTTCAAGGCTATCTAATTCTAACTCCCTTTGCTCTAATGGTATACTTATTAAGAAACTTTCTAGTCTATAATGTGACCTCTTCCTTAGAGTGCTGATCTAATAGGAGGGAATGCTTTCTTTAAATGACTATTTATCCTTACAGATATAGTTCCTTTGTAAATTAATCAGCTGGTTTTTGAATCAGTCTCTACTGTGAGTATGTTTAGTGTGATACTTTTTCCTAGAGTTTCATCAGTTTTCAGGAAAGTAATAAAGTTTTTGAATCCACAAATATCAATGAACAGATTGTAGCTGTCCAAATTGTAGACAGCATCAAAATAAGAGCCTGCCTGTTTATCTCTGTCTCTTTATCTCTGGGTCATGATCTCTCCTGTCTCGAAAATGTTCAAGACACAGGATGAGATTCTGTGCTTGTGATTAAGTGTGTTAGGTAGGCTAAATAATTTTCAAACATTTTTTGTTTTAACAAAACATTTTTGAATGACAGTTTCAAATTAGGAAACAATTTTAAAAATGTCTCTTATGGTCCTTTTCCACACATGCTCCCCCTGTGTGAAGCAAATACTTAATTGTCTAGTTTAGCATTTTAGGCTTAGGTTTAGAGATTTTTAGATTTAGATTTAGAGATTCTAGGTTTAGAGGAACAGACAAGAGAAGTTATCTAGTCCAATTGCTTCACTTCAGAAGCTCACAGAATCACAATTTCAGAGTTGGAAGAGACCACAAAAGTCATTGAATCTAACTACTTCATTTTATAGATGAAGAAACTAAGTCCTGGAGAGGATAAGTGACTTGTCCAGAATCACACAATTATTAAGCAATATTGAAATGTAGATCTCCCTGCTTCTAGTTTCAGTCCTCTGACCCATACTTTGTCACAGTGTCTCACAAACCAACAGAAAAATTCACATTTCTGCAAATACAATCCTTATTGTCTATATGAGCATAAAAGAAAAAGTAACCATATCTACAGTGCAGTTTAGGTAGTGCAGTGGATAAGAGTGCCAGGACTAAAGTCAGTCTTGATTGAAATCTGGCCTCAGGCATTTACTAGCCATGTAATGCTGAGGAAGACACTTAACCCTGTTTGGCTCAGTTTTCTCATCATTAAAATGAGCTAGAGAATAAATAAATAAATAAATAAATAAATAAATAAAATAAACCATTCCAGTATCTTTGCCAAGAAAATCACAGACAGAGTCACTAAGAGTAGATTGTTATTCAACTCAACAGCAACAAATATTCCAATAATTAGTTGTCATAGTTTTTGGGGTTTTTATATGAGTGGAGATATAGACAAAAACTATATATATATGTATATATATATATATATATATATATATATATGTAAACATACATACACACAATAGATATGAAAGAGGATTTATTTTAGTTGACATTTCCCCCATTTCAGTCAATTCAGTCTAGCATCTAGCCAATTAAATCAAATAGTTGACTAACTGCTTTGTCTAAATTGGTTGTGGGTTTTAAGAATCTTGTTCGGTCATCATAAGAGTTGGTGTATGATGCATACATCTTAGAATTCACTTTAAAATTATAAATATGCCTATTTATTAAGAACTAGATGGATGAGTTTGAATTGAAATTACTAGACAAAGTATCAGGAGTTTTGGTACAGAGAAGTGAGAAATTTGGTTTATCTTAAATTGAATAATAACATCTTGCTATCAATGAGGAGTCATATGAGCCAAGGCTGCAAAGGTAGACTGGGACCAATATTATAGACAACTTTATTAGGCCAAGGGGTTAGAAAGTTATTGAATCATTGGGTCTATGTGAATTTTAGGCTGAGATCATTTTCTTTTTTGTTGTACAATCATTTCAATATGTGAGGGCAGCTAGGGGGTGCAGTGGATAGAACACTGACTCTTCAGTCATGAGGACCTGAGTTCAAATCCAGCCTCAAACATGTGACACTGTGTGACCTTGAGCAAGTCATTTAATCCTAACAATCTCACATCCAGGGACACCTCCAGCTGTCCTAATTTATATCTGACCCCTGGGACCAGATGGCTCCACAAGAGAAAGTGACACTGGTGACTTTGCACAATATCCCTTCACTCAAATATGATTCACGTGCATGTCATCTTCTTTGAAAATGAAGGACAAACAATAACATTGTGTGGCTCTGTGATCTTTAGGGTTTTCTTGGCAAAGATACTGGAATGGTTTTTACCATTCTCTTCTTTAACTCATTGTACGGATAAAGAAACTGAGGCAAACAAGGTTAAAAGACTTTCCCAGAATCATATGGTTAGTGCTTGAGGTAAAATTTGAGTTTAAGATGAGTCTCCCTAACTTCAGGCTCACTCTGCCATCTAATTGTTGATTGTATATTATCTAGCTCACTCATACCTGAACTAGAATCCTCTCTACTGTCTGTTCAATAAAAGGTATGCTTTGCTAGTCCTTTTGTAATACTATTTCCAAAGGCAGCACATACCACTTTTGGTCTTTCTTTTATCAAGAAGAATGATTGGTAGTTCAATAAAGGGAAGAATCTTCAATCTACACTTGTGGCCTTGCCTTGGATTTTTGACAAAATTCTGTAGTATATATTAAAGAGAGAGTTTATAAATGTTTAAAAAGGAAAATGGGGATATCATTGAGAGATAGTATAGCAGAATAGATCATTTTCTTAAGGTTTCTAGATCTAGAAAATGCTCTGGATTTCATCAAAGCATCTGATAACATCTCATAAAATCTTTGAGCATTAAAGAGAGGTGTGGACTGAACAATAGACTATAAGTAGATTTAGAACTGGTTAAATGATCTGACCCAAAGAATAGTAATTAATAAGTACAGGGAAATTTCCAGGAGATCACTACAGAAAACTCAGTTCTCAACCTTATTTTCTCAACATTTTAATCAGGGGTTTGAATCAAATTTGCAAATAAATGACTCCAAGGTGGGAGGGAGGTATAATTAACAGGTGGGACAGTAGAATTATAAATCTGAAAGATCCTAAAAGAGAGCAGGTTGATAGATTAAATAGAGATAAATGTAAAGATTTGTGCAAATTAAAAAAAAAAACCCTACTGCTAAAGTATGCTGTACATACAAGAAGTTCGACTAGATAATAGTTCATATGACAAAGATGTGAGGTGTGCCTTATAATCCAAGGGAGGATGATGGATCTCTTGAGTTTAGGAGTTTTAAACTGTAATGGGCTACACAAATGAGGTATCTGCATTAAGTTCAGTATCAATATAATGGAGCCCTAGGAGGGAGAATGGGACCTCTAAGTTGCCTTAGGAGGTTTAAATCAATCCATGTCAGAAACTAAGGAGATCAAAACTTCTGGGTAGATTAATTGGGAATCAGGGATCAACTTGTGAGAAACTTCTGCTTGCACTTTTAGTACTTAATGGGGAGACCTAGTCAGAAAAGGAATAATGCTTGTCCTTCATTCTCAAAGAAGACCATGACATCAGGGACGTGGTGCCATGATAAGCATGTGAACTGGATTTGAGGGGGCTGTGGTAAGTCACCAAACTCATTTTCTCCTTTGAAGTCATCTGGGCCCGTTAATCAAATGTAAATCAGGATGACTGGAGATAGCCCTGGATGGGAGGCAAACAGGGTCAAGTGACTTACCCAGGGTCACCCAGATAATACGTGTCAAGTATCTGAGGCTGGATTTTAACTCAGGTCCTCATGACTCAAGGGTCATGCTCTATCCTCTGTATCATATAGCTGCCCTAGTCAGGGAAGGAAGGAAAAGAAGAAAAGGAAAAAAGAAAGAAATGGAAGGAAAGGCAGGAAGAAAGAAAGACAGGAAGGAAGTAAAAGGAAGAAGGCAGGGAAGGAGGAAGAAAAAAGAAAAAGGATCTGGGGGTTCAAGTGACTGCAAGCTCAATATATCAACAATGTCACATGGCAGTCAGAGAAGATGAGATTTTTTTCCCCCTATGATCTGGACCTGGAGTTTCATTGATGTAGGGGTTGTCCTGGTTAGGAGTTTACAGTTTGAAACTATTATGCAACTTAAGAGTATCAGAGAGTTAGGGCAACTAGGTGGCTCAGTGGATAGAGCACTGGCCCTGGAGTCAGAAGTACCTGAGTTCAAATCTGACCTCAGACACTTAATGATTACCTAGCTCTGTGGCCTTGGGCAAGCCACTTAACCCCATTTGGCTTGCAAAAAACCTAAAAAAAAGAGCATTAGAGAGTTGTCTGAAGTCTTGAGAGAATTTGTCTAAGGTCACCCAGCCAGTCTGTGTCAGAGGTGGCATATAATAATTTTAGCTACTTTATAAAAGGCCTACTGTCCAGAAAGAGGGAGTTAATAGACCCACTATACTCTATTCTTGGTCTGAGGATAAGCAGAATATTTTGTTCCTTTCTGAGTATCATAAGGACAGAGATGAAAGGTAAGTCATCTAGGGAGATAACTAGAATGATGAGAGAACCATGTAAGAACCAGTTGAAAGAACCAGGAATATTTAGTGAGAAGAAATCTTAAGAGGGAAGGGCCAAAATACTATTATGTTTGTGTCCTCCTCAAGTATCTGAAAGACTTTTGGGTAGAAGAGGAATGAGATGTTCAATTTTGGTCCTAGAGGAAAGAACTAGAAGTAATAGGTCAGCAGTGCAAAAAAGACAGAATTGGGTTCCATGTAGGGAAAACTTTTAAACTATTAACTTGTCCAAAAATGGCATGGGCCTCATCAAAAGTTAATTTATTCCTCCTCATTGGGGCAAATTGATTATATATGTTAGAGGGAAAATTCCAGGAAAGTATGAATTGAACTAGATGGTTCTGCAAGACCAACCCAGCTAGGAGATCCTATTATTCTATGATTTGTTGCTTGGATTACACATCTTTCTTTCATGACCAGAGTGCTTAATTTGTGGGACTCAATAAGTTTCATTAGTTGTAGTTTGCAGCTAAAAGAATTTCATTGAAAGAGAAATGGTACAAAATGATGTCATAAATAGCAATGAGATATTATCTACTTTTAATGGTAAAAGCATATACTCCTTCTATTCCAGGGAGTTTGGGCTTAGAAACTTTGGTTAAACCAAATGAGAGAGAAAGAAGTTGGAGATGACCTACCATATAGTTGTTACATTCTCATTGCCCCCAGGATAATTATACAACTAAGGAAAGGAAGACTGGTTTTTACCTTTTTATATTTCATAATTCCAGCAAAATGAATATTTTATGATGAATTTATTGTTTAAGCCATGATTGTAGTTATAATAAAAGTAGTAAATAAAAGGAGAAAATAAATTTTAAAAAGTCAGTGATCTGTGTAGCTATAGGGATGCAGGGATCTCTTTGAAGTTATTAAAGATAGTTTGCATAGCTCTGGCACAAGCTACCAGAATAATAATGAATGATAAAGGCATTTACTTCCCACAGAATCTAAATAACATGTGGTCTGGAGATAATTGCCAAGGAGTTTGACTAAAGATGTTGGAAAAGAATAATTTGACCTGAAAGACTATTTTCTATATCTATTGGCATGACTAATGAATAAGTTGATTGGCCAAAAGGACAGCCTCACAAAAGAATTATAACATTCCTTTAGAAGGAAGAAAAGGTGAATAATTCTTTATGTACTGGTGTACATAAAGCACAGTGCTAAGTGCTTTCCAGATGGTATTTGTATCCTCACAATAACACTGGGAGGTATTATCATCATTGACATTTTACAGTTGAAGAAACTGAGGCAGAAGTTAAGAGGCAAAACTTGCCTAGGGTCCCATAAGTAGTCAGTGTTCAAGTCTGGATTTGGACTCAAGTCTTCTTGTTTCCAGGTCGTGTTCTTTCTGCTATGCAAATTAGCAGCTCCATAGAAGAAACCCCAATAGCTGAAGCTTCAGTTGATGAAGCCCAACAGAAAATAATACCAGCACTTTATTCCCATAGGGTGTAGTTTGTCAGGGACAAGTAATTCTGATATGGGAACTAAGCCCTTTTCAGGACTGTTTATCCACCTTTGGTATCTGCCTGATTCACTCAACTCTCACCTGTAGCTTCAAGAAGCTGTAGCATGAGCAGTGGCCACACCCCAGGAAACTACTTGGCAGATGGGCTAAACCAGGTTGAGGCTAAGTGAGACTTCAATGGATTAGGGGGATGTCTACTTCAAGCATGTTAAGACTGTCCCTGGTGGAATGAACAAAGAAGCAAAATTTATTCCAGTGGTCATGGAGGCAGTTGAAGCAAATGCTGTGGAATGCTTGGAGCTTGTTTAGATATCAAAGACTTCAAGGTCACCCACTATATCCTGGGCTGTCACCCCTTTTCTTGACTTTGTCTTGCCACTGAACTCTGGTGACTCTGGAGGAGAGAGTGAAGTTGCCAACTTCACACAACTCTGTCTCACTTAAATCCAATCTATGTGTGAATCAAAAGATAATCAAAAAATGTGATGTGTGATATATCATTTTACCATTTCTCCCTGTGGCAACAGGCAAGTGATGAAGCATCAGGTGTGGATACCCTGAGAGCTAAAGATACAACCCTGCACATAGGTGATGCAGATCATAGGGTGGTCTTCTCACTGGACTGAAGCAGCAGTGGAATTTGACAAACTTCTTGGGTATCTGAGCAGTCTTTTAAGGACTATACTACTCACCACCTGGGAAGGGGAATCTCTTAGTTATATTCAACAGCCAATGTGACTTTAGAAAGGGCCAAGGAATGGCTGATATGATGTTTGCTACTGGACAATTCCAGGAAAAATGGTAGAAGAATAGAAATCTGTATACAATGTTCAGCAATCTGACTGAGGACTTTGATACTATGAAGACTTATGGAAAACTGTCAAAATTTGGTTGCCTGAAGAAGTTCATCCATTTTGTATGTCAATTTCATGACTGCATGCTTGCCCAAGTTCTGGATAATGTATGATGCCCTTGAACTTTCCTAATCACCAATGGAGTGAAGCAAGCTATGTCTTGCTCCCATGCCTTTTAGCATGCTGTTTTCAGCAAAGTTGTCAGACACCTTCAGTCAGGATGAAAATGGCATCAAGGTCAGCTACCTCAATGATGGTAATTTCTTTGACTTGAAAAGGCAAAAGCCAAGACTGAAGTGGAGAGAGTGTAAGGTTTTTGTTGTTGCGGTTCACAGATGATTACATTTCTGAGGCTGAACCGAAACAAAGTATGGATTAATTCTCTGTTGCTCACACTAATTTTGGCCTAACAATTAACATCAAGAAAACTCGGGTTTCTCCACCAGCCAGTACCACACCATTCATATGTGGAATGATAGGTAACAGCAAATGGAGAAATTTTGATTGCTGTGGATGTTTACTTATCTTGGCAGTATACTTTCTAGACATGCACATAATGATAACGAGGTTGATGAACAGATTACCAGAACTGGCTCAGTGTTTGGAAGGTTCAGGAGGAAAGTGTGTGGGAGAGAAGACTGTATACTAAACTGAAGGTATACTACCACATTGTGCTGACCTCTTTGTTGTACCCAGAGGCATGCCAGGAAATTGAACTGCTTTCATTTGAATTGTCTTAAAACAATTCTGAAGATCACCTGGCAAGTTAAGTTACAAGGCAGGCATCCTGGTCAGTTAAACTGATCTAACAAGCATTAAAACTCTATGGTAAATAGTACAACTCTGATGGACTGTTCACAGTGTTTGAATACCAAATGTTAGTTTGCCTGAAAAGCTATTTTAGGGAGAACAGACCTAAGGAAGCACTAACATGGAGGCCAGAAGGACTTCAAGGACACTCTCATGGTCTCTTTGAAGAACTTTAGAATCAGTTGCATGACATGAGAGACACTGACCATTCATGGTGTGTCTGCATCTAAAAAGGTTCTCTATGAGCAAAGCAGTATTGCAGTAGCAGAAACATGAGCTATGTAAATTTAAGAGACATCAAATGTTCAAATGTGCCAATATGTTTTGATACCTTCTGAGCTTGAATCACAGGTGGATATACTACCTTGACTCCAACATAATGCCATTTTTGTTCTCTTCAAGAATGAGAACAATAACCAACCAAATCCCAAGTTTTCATTTGATCTTTACAGCAACCTATTAGAGTAGGTACTATAGGTACTGTTGAGGGGTAAACTGAAGTGCACAGAGACCAAGTTAACTTATGTTTGATGGTAGAGGTAGTAGGTGACAGAATTGAGATTAAAACTCAAGAATCTCTTCACTCTAGGTCCAGCATTCTTTCTACTATATAATATTTTCTTCTCCTAAATTTAAAGGGAAATTTTTATTTTCACCACTACAGTCCCTTAAAACTATAACTTAAATTGGGCATGATCTCCTAAGATATCAACATATTTTGGGAACAAATGATACTTTTTTTTAGGAGATTAAAGTAGAAAATGAGGGTAATGTATCTATGGAGTTACAAAGCACTGACAACTGAATAGCAACAATGATAGATACATAAGCACACACAAACAAGTACATATGTATAAAAAGGAGAGGGATACTATCTGTTTTAAGAATCTGAGGCTTCTGGATTTATGATTTCTTCAGTGTGAAGACCTTCAAATTAATCTAACACTTAACTGATAAGTTAAAGGGAATTACATAGAATATGCAAAGGTTAAATGACTTTCTTAGGCTCATACCAATCTGCTCTAATTTTCCTTTAAAACTTTATGTTTCTCAGTTTCTCCACTTTTTCATTAAAATATTTTGAATAGCAAATGGAGAAGTTTTGATTGCTATGGTTCATTTGCTTTTTATATTGCTTGTGGGGTGGGAAATACTACACAATTCTGTCTTACTAGAATTTAAACAATTCCAAAAATTTTACAATAGCAATTACAAAACTGGTCACAGTAATCAAACTAATACTTCACTTGATAACTTCAGTCACAGAAATGTCCAACTTCTTTATTGAATTATACAAATGATAGTAGATAGAATCATGTCTGTCAAAAGTATCTCAAATCTGGGAATAATATTGAAAAGGCATATAAAATTCTTATTTGTAATTATCATATAAAAGAGATAGGGTAGTAGATAAACAGCCAAATTTGGAGTAAGGGAAGGTTTTCAGGTCCCACCCTTGACCTGTACCGAGGACAACCCTAGACAAATTACTTAACCTTTCACTGTCCCTGGAAAATGTTCAAGGCTATAACTTGCATCATGTTGCTCTTCTGTATTGATAAAGGGAATTCTGTGGCCAAGTAGCTCCCTTTGCCAATGAAATTACTGTCCAGATCAAAAAAATATATAAATGTGTGTGTGCATGTGTGTGTGCTGTGTGTATGCATATGTGTGTGTGTGTGTGTGTGTGTGTGTGTGTGAGTGGATGGAGTGTTGGACCTGGGAAAGACATAATTTCCATTTTTCTTAATCCAATGGAGGAAAAAAATTGGTAAACCACTCCAGTATTTTTGCCAAGAATGTCCCGTGGACAGAATAGTTCACAGAGTTTACAAAGAGTTGAAATGACTGAACAACAACAACAATTATATATATATATATATATATATATATATATACACACACATATAAATACACATGTATAAAGACATAGTCACAAATGCATGCATGCATGTATGTCTTTATGTATGTATATATGAGCCATATAGACAGGTGAATACTTTTTATTTAAAATATACCCATCTCTCCACAACAGATATAAGTATGTGCATGTATATATAACTAATATATACATATAAATTTTAAATATAGAAATATAATATATACAGAGTATACATACATATATTCTATTATCTGCCTTTCTCAATGACAACATGGGTATGCTAAATAGGCCTATGGCTGAGTAGCATAACACTGGCAAA
The DNA here is from genome assembly GCF_037893015.1 of Macrotis lagotis. Classification (NCBI taxonomy): domain Eukaryota; kingdom Metazoa; phylum Chordata; class Mammalia; order Peramelemorphia; family Peramelidae; genus Macrotis; species Macrotis lagotis. Next base: position 176,549,361 of record NC_133658.1, on the reverse strand, counting down.
GGAAATCTCTTTCCAATTATAAAAATCTAAATCATCAATATTTAAATAAATGAATGACCCAACATCCAAACAATCAAAAAAAGTAAATGAATAATCAATTTTTTTGTTTTGTATATTATATTAAATTATATTTACTTTGACCAGCAACATCATGACACAGTAATGATGATAATAATGATTGAGCAAGCACATTCACTTCTCTTTACCCAACTTAGGAGATTTAAATGACCCTAGAGACAAAATTGAGAAATTCCAACCCTGTCAATGAAACTTTCATGAACAGACTTTGCTTATTTCTCTCCTGATTTTTCAACTGAATTTAATCTGAAACAGATTCTGCCACTGATTTTCTGAATAATTCATTAGAAGTACACTTGTTCCATTAATATGTAATGGGAAGAAATAGTGTTAGATAGGAAGGAGAATAATGATCTATTATACAAAACAGCAATTCATATAAGAATGATTCAGCATACAAGTTAGTTTGATTAAAGTATAATAGAATCAAATATTTCAAAATAAGAGAACACATATTTACTGTAATGATGTTTGTGCAAGTTGTCTGTCTGCAAATCATGATTAGCAAGTATAAATACATTTTCTGAGTAAAGGAAATGATATAGATCATTCCAAAGAAAATACTTCTATCAAAATACTATTATAATAATCATAAAATCTAATTTTTCTTCTTCTAACACACCAATAAAAGATGGAATACAAGAAATACTGAACTAAAAAAAGATATAATCTAGTATGTAAATAAAGTATTCATTTAACATTCAAAAACTGGGACCAGAATCAAACATATGTCTGATACAAAACTGCACAATAAACAGAATAAAAGTAAACCACGAAATTAATTTGGAAGTGCAGTGTCATACACAGCTTTTTGTTCAAGTTTATTATTATGTATTATTTTAATGTCTTGTATACTCATTGATAAGTTTTTGTTTCATCATTTATCTGGCATCATTGTCATATGGACACCCTTTCAGATATGTGAATTTGGTCATTTTAATTAGAATTTTTGTCAAAATGTAAGGCTGAGGAGTTGGGAAGATTGGTATTGCCCTCTTCAGTAATAGGGAAAGTAAAAGGTTGAGTAAAATTTAGGGGGAAAGATAATGAGTTCTGTTTTGAACGTCTTTATATCGACTGTATATCCAATTTGAAATGTCTTAAAGGCATTTGGAGATGTGAGACTGTAGGTCTGCAGAACATCTGAAGCATAATAGATAGACTTGAAAGCCATCAACATAGAAATGGTAATTAAATGCATTTGAGCTGATGAGATCACCAAGGCAATTACTAGAGATGGAGAAGAAAAGAGGACTCAGGACAAATCCCTGAGATAAACTTATTAGATTTGGCAAGAGGCAATGATAATAAAGAAAGAATAAGCATGGAAACCACTATTGGGGAGTCACGAACATAGAGAGACACACAAACAAAACAGCATGTGAAGATACCTGATGGGAGTACCTTTGGAGTCAGAAGACCTAGTTTCAAGTCCTGTCTCTGTTTGATATATTGGTTGTGTGACCTTGGGCAAATCATTTTATCCTCTCAGTATTCCAGTACCTGCATTAGTAGAAGCTCCTTTCATGAATGAAATTAACACATTTGGACAAGAAAAATCAGTCATTAATTTTATATACTGAGAATAGAAATTTTAAAAATTACACAATACCTCTTCTTAAGGAGCTTACATTCTCCTTGTGGGAGCAGGAGAATTGAAAGGCAGTAGTACTAACCAAGATCTGGAGGGACCAAGAAAAGCTTAGGGTAGGTATCAGTACCTGAACTGTGTTCTGAAGGAAATTTAGAATTCTATGGGGCAGCAGTGAAGAAAAAGTGCATTCAAGACTTGGAGGAACATCAGTGCAAATGGGAGCCTCCACTCCTTGCTGTGATGTATGGGAGACCTAGCAGTCCTTACCTTTCAAAGCCTCACACAGACTAGTGACAAAAGACAGAAACACACTGTCCCATTTTTTAAAGTTTAGGAATAATTTCCAAAATTTGAATCAACTATGTCATTGAAGATTTTTTTTGGTTATATGAGAAGAATATAGTTTCATTTTCAAAACCATTTTATCTCAAAGAAGTAATTTACTATTTCAAGAATTAATTGGTTATTGCATGTTGATGGATACTTCATTTGCTTATTCAAATAAAACCCTCTTTTCTCAGGTTTTTACACTGAGCATGTGAAGACTCTCCCTGTTAGAATAGACAGATGAAAACAATTTCTTTCAATAGTCATGAAATTGGCTGGAGCAGGCACCATGGAAAGCTTAAAGCTTGGTCAGGTATTGAAGACACCAAAGTCATCCATTGAATCTGAGATTGTTGCCAGTCATCTTGACTTTTGTTTTGCCTAAGGGACTTCAAGAGAGAATGAGGCTGATAACTTTGTGCAACTCTGCTTCACTTAAATCAAATTCTTGAACATATCCACAAATCTTGGCATTCCTGTGGAGTAAAACCAGTGTTTTTCTTGTTCCTTTTGAGATGGTGCAAGTGAATCTCTTCCATGGGTTGCACATGGAGCTTCCCACAGAGCATAAGTGATTTTTTTTGACATTTTTTTAAAGCTTGTGAAATATTTCATCCTATCATTGTGGACAATCCAGTTGAACCAGTCCCCATGCTACATTGGGTACATATGCTGTCAATAGAATAAATGCTTCAAACTCTTAATGATCATTGGTATGTTGAGCAGACACTGGTGGAAAAGAGACCAACATTATTGTATCCTTTATCTTTGGATGAGGACCAGTAGTGGTAGGTAAGTTCAGGCAGGTCCTAAAGTCCAGGTGGCAGTTCTGAACACTTGATCTCAAAGGATATCAGGGACTTCTTCCTTTACCCAATAATCTAGACCCTTTTTTCTTGTTCCAGGCATGGAGTGTATTTACATTTCAGGAAAGTGTCTTGAATAGTTTTCCCACTTGGTGACATTTGCTGCTTTGTGGCGGGGAAGTTTATGGGGAAGGTGGTCTTCATATGTAGCAGATCCTCCCCCTGCTGCCTCTTTCTCTTTTGCACTCTTCTTAGTCTTCTTTGGCTAATTCTCTATAGTCTCTGGTTCCTCCTCATTGTTCCCATTCTTCACCAGTTCTTTTTCCCCTTGCTTTGGCATTCTTCTCACCCAGAACAACTTTTCTTGGTCTATGCCCCCAGCCCAAGCAGGCGAATCCTGTCTTTGTGAACCTTGAAAATCTTTTGGAACCACCTTTCCCACCCAGCAGACAATTCTCGTCAAATGCTGCTTTGCAGTATTACCTAAATCCAGGAGTACTAGGTATCTGGCCTGAAGCAGATTCTGTTTTTTTCATATTTTTTCATATTCATATTTTTTTAGAATCCAAGGTTTTGTAAATTTTGTAATTCTCCTTTCTGACTGCATGCTTCAATGTATCCCCATTCATTTACACACAACCTCATTGAGACTTTTAATCATTTGATTCTTTCTTCATTCATAAGTCCTAAAGCTAAGTTTAGCTGGGTTCTTACAGTTGTTTGGCAATCTTTTTTTTAAATTAAGTCTTATGTTTACACTTTACTAAATCCTTCAGTATAACTATTACACGCCATTTCCATTTTCCTGAGAGCTCTAACCCAATCCTGGCCTCACCATTCTTAGTAAAGTCTATCTTTTCTATACATTTTACATCTTCCAATTCCTAGCACAGTGCTATGATACAATAGTAGCTTTAAAATGTTGAATGAATGAACAATTTCACTTTCTGCTTTAAAGAGATCAATCCACTGAAGCAGAGGGCCTTATACATAATTGAACTTCTTTCCTTTTCTACATTAAAAAAATCTCCATATCTACTTTCTCTTCCTATTCCAGTTTAAAGAAAAATACAAAACTGCCCCTTTCCAAAATTATACTTCTATTGTCTGTCCCTTGCTTGATCCCCTGTCACCTCCACTTTATTAATCCCTTTCTCTTTTATGCTTAATCTTTCTTTTCCTACTGGCTTCTTCTCTAACATGTTCCCCTAAAAACCCCTTAATCTTCAATCTGGCTTTGTTATCCAAGCTACTGTCTGGTTTCACTGTTAAACTTCTTTGAAGTTTAAATTCCCTGATTCTGCGACAAGCAAAGGCCTTCCCCCAACATATTATAGTTATTTTCTGCAATTAAGATATTTCAATATTCCTTTTTTATTTTTTAAAAATATTCATTTGAATCCAATGATGTACCTTTTTTGTACAAAATTATTTTGTTCTATAACTGGGTCCTATTATTTTCTTAAACAGTAGCATTTTGGATATAGGAGATTACATTTTGGCATTTTATACAGGAACCTTTATAATGAACTTTAAAAAAAAGAGAATTTTATTTGGGGGGTAGGGTGTCCAGGTAATATTTTATACAAATAAAGAAATGCAGTGAAATTAAATTCCCTGATTCCCTTTCTTTACTTTCAAGTCATTACTCTATCTCTACCTAGCTACTCAACTACTTCTTTCATTGCTTTGCTGAAATTGTTCTCTCTGGGATTATCTAAACTCTCTCTCTCTCTCTCTCTCTCTCTCTCTCTCTCTCTCTCTCTCTCTCTCATTAGATCCAAAAACCTTTTCTCAATCACCATCTTTTTAAAATGCCTGGCACAAAGTGCATACATAATAAAATTTATTTTTAAAATACCAAAATGTAGGCATTTCCTAAGACTTTGGATTCTTCATTCATTTTTCATCTTTCACTATTCACTTTTCTTTGTTGATCTTTTTTTTCTCTTGGTGTTACTTCTATTATTTTTACTACTGACAACTCTCACTTGTCCTAGGTTCCTGACTCTTGTGCTTTCTAGGCATATTAACCTACACATCATATCCTCTTATAAACCAAAATGAATTAATTTTTTGTCCCTTACCCCCAAGCAAACAAAAATGCAGTTCCTCTCTTAATTTTCCCATTTCTTTCATAGTTACTGCCATTCTTCTAGTCACTTAGTTTCCAAATTTCAGAGACATCTTCATTTTTCATGTACTGTTCCTCCTTATAATTATAGACAATCAGTTACCAATTCTATTTCTGCAATGTCTCTCAGCTGTCACTTTACCATTCCCACCACCATTGATTCAAGATTTTGCTAAATCTTACCTGGATAAAATACTAAATGAGGTTACTTTCATTTCCTCTATCCTAACCTGTCAAACAGATCATTTGTTTCCTCTCTTCTTCTTAAAATATATCTTTGATTGTGCCTCTCTCTTGTCCCTCACATTTTGAATCATTCACTTTTGTTCCCATTGGACATCCTCCAAAATCTGGTCCCAACTCAACTTTCTAGCTTTATCAAATCCTGATTCCTTTTGTGTACCCTCAACTTTGACTGAGTGGATGCATTGTTTATTCCCTAAACAGATAGACACAGCTGGTGGTGCAGAGGGAATAAGACTGACCTAAGTTCAATTTGATCTCAGATACTTCCTAGCTATGTCACCTTGGCAAATCCCAACCTCATTTTCCCTTAATTTCTTCAACTATAAAATGGGAAAATAACAACTACTTAAAAGTATTCTTATGGGAATAAAATGATATAAGATTTGGAAAACTGGTGGCTAGGTGGTGCAGTGGATAAAGCACCGGCCCTGGAGTCAGGAGTACCTGGGTTCAAATCCAGTCTCAGACACTTAATAATTACCTAGCTGTGTGGCCTTGGGCAAGCCACTTAACCCCATTTGCCTTGCAAAAACCTAAAAAAAATCAAAGTATAATGTCTCCAACTGTGGTTGCTCAGACCAATATGAGCTTGGAAAGCTCTACTTTGTACAAAGTTGAACACATGTAGTTGAACATTTGGAGTGGAGATAGCTCTGAATTTGCATATCTCACTTTTCTTTTGAGTTACTACAATTCTGCTTTGCTCATAGTGTACAGTCATGCTGGATGATCCTTTGCCTGTGACTACCATGTCACAATCAATTCCAAAATTCTTCAGAGAAACCTTGTGTCTTTGTATTGCTTCTTCTCACTTCCATGTGAGCACCTGCCTTGTATAGTTCTTCATAAAATAGACATTTGGCATTCAAACAATGTGGTCAGCCCATCTGGGTAGAACTTTTTTTCTGTAGAGTTTGAATGCTTGGCAGTTTAGAAAGGACCTTAGTGTCTGGTACTTTATCTTGCCAGAATCTAGAATTTTAGAATTTTTAGAATCTTCCTAAGAGAATTCAAATGGAAGTAGTTCAATTTCCTGACATGGCACTAGTAGACTTTCCTGGTTGAATAGGTATATAACAAGGAGATTGGCACAAGCATTCTGTAGACCTTCAGTTTGATAGGCAATCTAATACTTTTCTCCCACATTGTGATTTATAATGAAGCCTTCTTTCCAGTGTATTCTGATAGGAATCTTTCCCTTCTCTGTTTTCATAACTTGTACCTCTCTCCTATAGGTTTTATATTTTCCTATCTTGTGTGATATTTGTTTGTGAACATATCTGATATTTCCTAGTAGATTGCTTCTTAAAGACAGAGAGTATGCTATGATTTATTCATTTTTGTTTCTGTCTCAAGTACCTAACATAAGGAATTATTAACAGAAAGTATTTTATAATTATTTGTTACATTGATTTGAAGACATTGACAAAAATACTTATATTCTTTTGAATTAATTTGGTAAAGAATGGTAATTAATTAATTTGGTAAATTTGGTAAAATTAGTAAATTTGATAAAATATGACTAAATAAAATGGAAAACAACATTTAATAATAGATTTTTACTTACAATGCTTAATATATCTCTTTGAGAAAATTGGGACTTGAGTTCCTTTTCTCTTTTCTTTTCTTTGGATTTTCTTTTTTTCCATGTCATTTTCTTTATGGTGGATTATTTTTAATAGTTTTCTCTTTTCCAACATATTTGATAAATTCTTCCTGTCCTTTAGTATTGACTGAAAAAAATTTTAACAATTTTATCCACATTAATGATTTTTGAAATTATAATTAAATGAAAATGTTTCTTTAATTGCTAATAATATAATTACGCAAGTTCATATGTTTTTGCATATGATGTATGCAAAAGGGATGATTACATACCCTTATTAATATAAAATATTTATATCATCATTACCAAGTATTAAAATATCATCTTATAACAAAAATACCAGAAGATTTACTTACAATTGATTCAATCATTTCTGAGTAGTAGTTGTCAGTGGTGATAATAGTGGTAGTAGTAACAGTAGTAGAGATAGTAATGGTAGTAGCAATTATAGTTGTAGTGGTGGTGGTAGTTGTAGTTAGTGATAATAAAAGTAGTAGTAAAGTTAATATAGAGATAGTATTAAGTAGTAGTAGTACATGGTAGTGGTGGTAGTAGTGGTGGTAGTAGTAATAGTGGTAGATGTAGTAGTGTTAGTAACAATAGTAGCAGTACTCATATTATTAGTGGTAGCAGTATTAATAATAACAGTAGTAGTGATGATGGTAGTAGTAGTAGTAGTAGTAGTAGTAGTAGTAGTAGTAGTAGTAGTAGTGGTGGTGGTAGTAGTAGTAGTGGTAGTGTAAATAATAATAATAATAATGATAGTAACAGTGGTAGTTGTGGTGGTGGTAGTAGTCCTAGTAGCAGAGATAGTAGCAGCAGCAGTAGCAATACTAGAGCATTTGAAGCTTTCTATTTTGTTTTGGACACTAAATTTTAGCAAGGGCAAAACTGGAGACTGTCTAGAGGAAGCAATAGGTCTAAAGATAATGCCACATTTGGATTAATTGAAGGAACTGGAGATGGTTAATCTGTTGAAGACACTTAGGAAGGAAATAATAGCTAACTTCAAAAATTTGAAGGGTTTTCACATGAAAGAGGATTTAGGATTACTCTGTTGACTCTAGAGATCAGAATCAGGAACAAAAGGTAGAAGCTGCAAAGAGGAAAATTTAAGGTTTACGTAAAGTTATTTAATTACTAATTACTTATCAGTCATTTCAGTTATGACCAATTTTTCATGACCCCATTTAGGATTTTCTTGGCAAAGATTCGGGAGTAGTTTGTCATTTCCTTCTTCAGGTCTTTTTACAGATGAAGAAACTGAGGCCAACAGGGTAAGACTGCCTATCATAGTAAGTGTCTGAGGACACTCAAGATGAATTTTCCCTACTCCAGGCCTGGCACTCTATTCACTGTGCCACTTAAATGCTATTAGAGATATTAAAAACTGATTGTGAAGTCTTGGGAGGGATTAGGTTTTCATTCATTAGATATCTTCATGTAGAAATTGAATGAATACTTATTGGGATGTTGAAGACATATTATACATGCACAGTGACCTCTAAGATCCCTTTTAAATTCTGGCCTTCCATGATTCTGTCTGGAAACTATGACAGGCAGAGAACTTACATTATTGTAGAGAATATAAGTGGGCATTTTAAGTGGTCACAAAGAATCATCATGGTTTTAGCATGAGTGGCCATTGCAGAGTAACTTTTTTATTGTTATGCTACTTGACAACACCCTTAGCTGGAATTGGAATAAACTGATTTTCTGGACCCCAAAAGTAGTTATTTGTTACTTAGTGTCAACTTGGAAATCCAGAAGGATGGATTAACATTTGGATATTTTGCAGAGGCAATTTTTGTTCACATATAAATTGGGCTATATGGTTTTGAAATCCCTTCCAATTCTGAGATTCATAATTTTGTGATACTTTGCAGAAGAGATTTATTTGACTTACATTTTGGATATTTAGTGGTTTGTTTATTAAAGAAGTTTTAGGAGTCAGAAATACCTGAGTTTAAATATTACCCTTAAGACACTTGCTACCTGTGTGTCGTTCAGTCACTTTTTAGTTGTGTTCAACTCTTCATGACCCCTTTTAGGATTTTCTTCTCAAAAATCCTAAAGTGGTTTGTCTTTTCCTGATTTTCTTTGCAAAGATCCTGAAGTGGTTTGCCATTTCCTTTTCCTAGTCATTCAATAGATGAGGAAACTGAGGTCAACAGGATTAAGTGACTTGCTCAGGGTTACACAGCTAGTAAATGTCTGAATTTAAGTTTTCCTAACTCCAGACCCAGAAATCTATTCACTGTTCTACCTACCTGACCCCACTTGTGCTAATTTGTGCTAATAACTTAACCTTTTCAGTTTCTATTTCTACATCTATAAAAATAGTACACCTATACCTCAGAGCTGATGAGAAAATTAAATAAGGAAGCATAGGTAAAGTACTTTGCAAGGCTTTAAACTCTAGATACATGTCAACTATTAAATGAACAGCTGATTGGTTTAAGATACAAAAGGAGTACAACAAAGTTGTATATTTCACTGTACATTCAACTGCACATTCACATGTGCAAAGTAGAATTAAAGTAACTCACAGGAAATGTGAAATATGCAAGTTTACAGAATCTGCCCCAGCTGTTCACCTGAACTATTTGTGCCTGACCTGTGGTAGAGCATTCCGAGCTCATATAAATCGGAGCAGTCACAGTTGGACACACTGTAACTTATCTCTAACATAGTAATATCATTTTGGTCCTTTTTGATGACAAAGGATAAGAATCATGCAGAGCACAACATACAAAATGCCAGACTGGATGAATCAAAAGCTGGAATTGCTCAGAGAAATAAAAAAAATCTCAGACATGCAGATTTTACTACTCTGCTGGCAGAAAATGAAGAATTATTAAAATGTCTCTTGATGAGTGTGAGGAGTGTGTATAAACTGGATTGGTGCTTAACATAAAAAAACAAAAACTAAGATCTTGGCAATTGATCCCATCATTTTCTGGCAAATAGAGGAAGAAGAAATGGAAGCACTGTTATATTTTATATTCTTGGGTTAAAGATTAGTGGAGACAGTGATTACAACCATGTGATTAAAAGATATGTGCCCTGTGAAAAGAAAGATTTGGCAAATCTGGACAAGATACTTAAAAGACATTAACTTTCCAACAAAGGTCCAAATATTCAATACTGTGGTTTTTCCAATAGCAATGTACAGATGTGAGAATTAAGACTATCATAAGGAAAGCTCAGTGCCCTAGAATTAATGTTTTTGAATTATCATGCTTGAGAAGACTTCTAAGAATCTTTTAACCATCAAGGAAATAAAATAATTCATATATTTAAAGAAATTAATTCAAGTTATTTATTGGAAGGTTAAATACTGAAGATTAAATACTTTAGGCATAAAGATGAGACTCAATGGAAAAGAACTTGATACTAGGGAAGACTGAAGGCAAAAGGAAAAGGGGACAGGCAAAGGATGATATAAATTAGATAGTGTTATGGAAGCAATGAACATGAATTTGGACAGATTTTTAGTAGGTAGTAGAAGACAGAGGACACTGAAATGTCCATGAAATCATGAAGAGTCAGACACTACTGAATAACTAAACCAAATCAACAAATAACTGAAATAAGTAGCACTTATATAATATTTAATCAAGTTATTAAAATATTGAACAAGAAAAAGTAAAACATATGATGCCATATGAGGATTAGTTGGACAAATTGGGAATGTGTTGCCTGGAGAGGAAAAGACTTGGTAGGGGAATAGTGAGAATCATTGTACTCCTCAAGCCTTGTGCCTCTCTATTGGAAACTTTCTTCCAGACTGATACCAACAGATCAGTCAGGCAGTCCTTCCATACTGATACCAATAGATCAGTCAGTCCTAATGCAATTTCTTCAAATGAAGACAAAATGATTGATTTGGAAGGAGGATTTTTAATCTTTTCATTTTCAGTTTACCTTAATTCAAAGATCTTATATTCCAGGTTCCTATGAAATATTTATCTTTCATCACCAGACATGGCCACATTTGAACTTCCTTTCAGCTTTGGCTCAGCTAATTTATTAGTACTAGAGGTACTTGTAGTTGCTCTCCATTCTTTGCCAGTAGCATTTGGATACCTTCTGATCTAAGTGGCTTATTTTCTGGAATCATCTCTTTTATCATTTTAATACCATCCATAGGGTTTTCTTGGCAAAGCTACAGAGTATTTTCTTCTCCAATGAATCACCTTTTGTCAGAACTCTCCATTGTGTCCTGTCCATCCTGAATAATCCCATATAGCGTAGCCCATAATTTCATTGAGATATGCAAGGTACCTACCATGACAAGGCAATAATCCATGAGGCAAATGGGTTGGTCTAGATGGTTTCTAAACTTTTAGAATTCATGAATCAGTTCACATTTCTCTACAAGGATATTGATAGAAAGATGTCATTTGTTTATGAGCAGTAACTTGAGGTATTTGTCCTTTTATTTTGCTTTTTTGCAAAGCAGTAGGGTTAAGTGACTTGCCCAAGGTCACACAGCTGGGTAATCATTCAGTGTCTGAGGTCGAATTTGGACTCAGTTGAACTACTCATCTAGAAGGATATGTCTAACTAGCAAGTAATGATATTGAATTCAAATTGTTTTTTTTTATTTTTTCCTGCATTGATGCCATGTCTACCCAACTAAGTTACAAACTCCTTTTCATTTCCCTCAATTTTTTTCCTTCATAGTAGACACTTAGTAATGTTAAATCCCTTGCCCTTCCTCTCCCCTCAAAACTACAGGAAAACCACATACACAAAAATAGAGCATATGGAGAAAAATAGTACCACTATTGGCTTCATCATCAAGCAAGAAATGTTTGCAGAAGACTTGAGTTTAAGGAACTGATCTTAGACCATATTCATCCCTGGCCAGATGACATCTGAAATTTTAGTACCACATTTCAGGAAGGGTATTAATGAATTAGAGAGCATCTGGAAGAAGGAAATCAGGATGGTATAGAAGCTGATTCCATATAAGGATTGCTTGGAGAAACTGGGATTGTGCTGCCTGGAGAGGAGAATTGGTAGAGGAATAGGGAGAATTATTGTACTCCTCAAATATTTGAAAAGCTGTCACCTAGATGGGAGATTAGACTTGTCCTGTTCAGCCCCAGAGGAAGGAATTAGGACAAAGGATGGAAGTTGCAAAAATGATTATTTCTGCTGAATGAAAGTAAAAAATCTTCATGGTAATTAGAGCTAGTGAAGATGAAATGGACTGCCTCAGGAGGTAGTAGACTCTCATTAGAATTTTCCAAGCAAAGGTTGAATAACTATGAATTGGTATTTTGTAGAGGGAGTTCTTATTGAAGTATAGTTTGGACTAGAGGGCTCCTGATGTATCTCTATGACTCTATAAAATATAAAAACAATCATAGACATATGGTCCAGTATACTGGCATATCACTCCCATGTTCTATGCATATAAAGAACTATATTATTGTGAACAGAATTTTATCATTTGTAAATTTTTGCCTGTGTTTGTTTTGTTTAAATTATAAGCTCCTAGTCAACTATCATGGTAGTCCTATTTAACTTTCTTTTTCTAGTAGCTTGTGTGAAAGTCGATATCCTGGAAAAATTCATCAAGTGGTAGATGAATAGTTGCTATCATATATCATTTGCTTTCTTTAGAAAATGATTTTTTTTTGTTTTTGGCTAAAATTAAGTTTATAACTCTGTCACAAAAAAATTCTAGCTTTATCTTCATTTCTGTTTTTAAAGTATTGTTAGCTTGTTTGGTTCTCAGGGAATTTCACAATCTCCTGTAATAATGAACAGTGGATCATTAACAAGGTCTGGCCATATGCCATATAAACAGAGAAAAGTAAATGAGAAAAGAGGTCAAAATATATCTTATTGATAATGCATCCATTATGAAAGTATAAACATACAAACTTCTCTACAAAACACTTACTTTAAAGTAGAATATCTGATTACTTCTAACTAATAATTTATATGTCTTATGTTTTACATTTCTGAACTTTTTACTTTCAAGGACATTAAATGTTAATTCACCCAAGGTTCTTTACTGATGAATGGACTATATTCAGTACTGCAACCACATAGTAATCTATCCAAGTTCTATTTATTCATGAACCTTAATAGCATGGACTTTAAAGATATTAAAATAATATAGGGAAGCACAAAGGTAAATAGTCCCAAATGGTAGAAAATTTCAAATACTTATTAAAAAATCAAATATTTATACCTCCTAGTTGGGTTTTGATATTTTTGATTTTTAGTCTGGAGGAGTTAAAAAATGGGTCAGGTAAGAAATGGGAAACACCTAAGAAATCGGAGGCAACTTAAAAAACAAAAATTCTTTACTTGTTAAGTGTACTTTTAATGAGTTTCCAAGTTTTCTCTAACTTTATCTCTTCAGTTCTGTACTATCTTGTTCCAGCCATATCAGTTTCTGTGATGCCATTTGAATTTTTCATGGCAAATATACCAGAGTTGTTTGCCATTTCCTTCTCCAGCTCATTTGACAGATAAGGAAACTTCAAACAAAAAGGTTTCAAGAGATTTGTCCAGAGTCTCAAGTTATGTATCTGAGTTCAGTTTTGAACTTAGGAAGACTTCAGACTTCCACTGTGTACCTGGCTGTCTTTTATACTCTCTTACCCACCTCCCACATCCATTCGCAACCAAAGTAACATTGGCCACATTGTATTCTCTGAAGTCTCTTGGAACTCCTCTTCCTCCCTGCCACCCCATCATATATCAAGATTATTAAGAACGATCAGGAGAAAGTATGGTTCTGTGCCATGGTCTATTGGGGTTTAATAAATTGATTGTGGCAGGGTTTGGCAAACTACAGTTTGTGAATCAAATTCTACTGGGAGCTAAAAAAGGTTTTTACATTTTAAAAATATTTTTATTTTATCTAAAACTGTAAAGAATATTCTTAGTTATATAAAAAAATGGGCCCAGTTTGCTGATCCTTACACTCTACTATGACAGTCAAAGAACGATGTGGATTACCATATGAGTAAACTATTGCAATACCTAACAAATTGGGAAAATGTTGAGATACACTTCATTACCTGTGATGTATGTAAAAGGTATATATTTTTTTTCAAAATAATTTTAGTCCAAATTATACTGTAAATGGAAGAGGACAGTAGGAGAAGCTGCAACTTCAGGAAAAACTCACTAGGTTCTGAAGAGAGCTAAGAAGCATGGAAACTCAGCTCAGGTCAATGAATATTTATCAAGTGCCTGGTTTGTGTAAAGTCCGGTTCTTTTGCTTGAAGAGTGAAGATGAAAGCAAGGTCAGAGATGAAAGTAATAAAACTGAGGCTCTATAGATCAGAATGGAAGAGAGTCAGCAAGTAAATGGAGGCAAATATATGATAATGTAACCAAGGCCCAACATCTTGTACTGACTGATAATTACGATAAGGTTTGCAAAGACAAATATTTCATTTTATCCTTACTGCAACCTAGGAGATAGGTGGTATTATTATGTCCAATTTACAAGTGAGGAAACTGAGACAGAGAAGTTAAGTGTTTTTTCAGGGTAAAGTAGGTACTTAGTGTTTGAGGTGAGATTTGAATTCAAGTCTTTCAGACTCCAACACTTTATTCACTTTGCCACCTAACTACTTCATTGAACTTTTGGACTTAGGTCCCATCCCTGGGACTATCAGTATTCCCTTGTGCCTAGGACTCTATAACAACAGGAAAAGGTCCCTTAGATCCCATGCAAACATCCATACTAACAATATGTCAAATATTAGATAGATTATATATAGGAAAAGTGACAGTATAGTGGATAGAGTGCCACACCTGGGGACAGGAAGACTCATCTTAAGAACAAAGCCAGCATCAGACACTTACTAGCTGTGTCACCCTGATTAAATCACTTAACCCTGTTTACCTGTTTCCTCATCTATAAAATGAGCTAGAGTAGGAAATGGCAAATCACTCTAGTATATTTGCCAAGAAAACCCCAAATGGAGTCACAAAGAGTGAAACACAACTGAAAAAAATGACTGAACAACAACAAAAACAATATGTAACACATGAAATTCACAAAGCAGAAAGGATTTAACCGAAGTTCATAAATGGTTAAAAGAACTCTCCTCAGTGCTTTTCCACATTCCCTCAGGAACCTTATGTGAGATCCTTCCTGTAAGGAAAAGCACTTAGGATCACCAGAGTACTGTAACCTCTCCTTTCCAGTGACTTATGTAGTGCTCAATCTTGCTGTACAACTGGTTATCATCCTCTAAAAGGAGAAATAAATTGAGAGTCCATAGAGAGGCAAAACTCATTGTCCCAGGGAATGGTAATTATCTTAATTTGGTCCTCCATGCTTTGCACCCAAGTTTTGTGTTCTTACTGTTCCTTGGATCCCATTTCTGCAGTAATGATTTTATGTTATCTAGAAATGTCTCCATTTCTCACCAAGAGGTTTGGAGTAGGAATTTCATTTATTTCCTAGGAATTCCTCTGGTCCGGAAAGCTTGATGTGAGAAATCTTTTGCTTGCTCAGAAATTCCTCCATCATCTGTCATTTACCACCACTATATGTAGTGGTATTTCTCACTCCACTGCTGCCTCATCCTCTGTCATATCTGGGTGCAGTTAATTCTCTGCATCCCCCCCCAAAACAATTTGGATTGGGATGGACATGGCTCCCTGAGGATTCATGAGGATCTGTAAGTTTCCCCTATGAATCTGTGTGTGTTTCCAACTTCCTCACTTTGGTCCTCTCTTTCTCTGGGTCTACTTCCCTCTTTGAAAGACAAGTTTTATAATTGCTCATCCTTAGATGATATTTGTACTTTAAAGAAATATAAGCAATCTGCAATCTACTGCAACAAGCATTTATTTAAAAGCTATATCATGTGTAAGACATTGGGCCAGGTGCTGGATCTCTAACACCAAAGACAAAACAATAAGTAGCCTTATATTTCTAATCCAAAAAAAAATCTTACCTTATAATTTTTAAATATGGATTTAGATTTTATCTGCATTATCATTAAATCATCAATCTGTTTATTTTCCTGGGATCATTTTTCATATGAGATATGTGAACAGGCACTAGCATGTCTTTTTTTTTTAGATTTTTTTCAAGGCAATGGGGTTAAGTGGCTTGCCCAAGGCCACACGGCTAGGTAATTAAGTGTCTGAGGTCGGATTTGAACCCAGGTACTCCTGACTCCAAGGCCAGTGCTTTATCCACTGCACCTCCTAGCTGCCCCTAGCATGTGTAAACTACATAGTCAATAAGTAGACCAAGACAGAGATTTCTATATGATATGCAAAGTATTAAAAAGCTATTTAGAGCATGTAAATGGGGAAGGGGAAAGAGTAGGTAGAGTTCCACTACTTACTCCTATATGTAAAAATAATAGTAAAAAAGTAGACATTTGTATATTGCTCAACACATACAAATGTCTTTATGACGGTACTACAAGTTCTATTATTTTCATTTTACAGATTAAGAAACTGAGGCTCAGTGGGTTAAGATTTACCATTGGATCACCAAAGTAATAAATATTAAAAGTAAGATTCAAACCCAGATCCTTCTTAAATCCAAATGCAGAATATGTTTTTGCTTATTTTTGTCCCAACATAGCATATAATCAAAATGTTTAATGTGTTTTGAGGATTTTTTTATTTTAAGGAAATTTTAAGATTTTTAAGATTATTATAATTTCTCATAACATAAAAGAATCAGAATAGTAAATATATAGCTGAATCTATATTCATTATAATGAAGTTACATGAATTATTGAATACAAACATAATCAAAATTTAAAACTCAATTTTAGTCATAAGCTTCAATGCTTTTCCCCCCAATTTTTCAACTACATTTACTGAGAAAATTTTATGATTAGAATTTCATCTTTTTCCCTGTTCCCCAAGGTTCTCCAGTGTGGGTGTTAATGAGTAATATAATGCATCCCCACCCAAATAAAAGCAGAAAGGGAAAAAGGGAGTATATATAATCCATGTATTTTAGAATTGAGTCTTGAATAATTGATAGAGGCATATTTTACTGGAAATATTTAGCAAAAGTTTTCTAAAGAAAAGGGCAGTTTGATCTTTTGGGACATTCCAAAAGGGTTTTCTTTTAAAATATATCTAGTTCTGATATATGAAACAGTACAGAAGAACATAGCTCTAAAATAAGTATTTGCTAAAATAAAGAGGAGCTAGTAGAGAAAATTACTTCAATAGAAACTAGATTCCAATGATATTAAGAAGGCAAAACACCTACTTCACTAGAAACTATATTCTAATGATATTAAGAAGGCAAAACACCAAATTTTATAAACAAATCTAATTACACAATGGATTCTTTGTGACAAACATATTGGAAACAAGTAAATCTGTGCCTGGCAAGTCAAATGGACTATAGAGCTCAGAAAATGGCAAATTTGTCAGTGTAGAGAGCTAATTTGGATAATTCAATTCCCAAACCAATCCCCTCTCCCTAGGGAGTTGGGGTGGTAGTCCTGATACATCTGTATGATTCATCATTTTACTTCTCCACTAGGACTGAGTAGATAAACCTTATGTTCCAGTCTCATTGTATATTACTTTTCTTCCTGCATCTTTCAATCTAGTCAAATTACTCTTTTTTCTTTTTCCTCACACACAGCATTCTATTTTCCATCTTTATATTGGTCATTCACGGAGTCCCTATCATCTTTCAAGATCCAATTCTAGGTGTTTTAGTAAATATGTTGTTGCATGTGTAAGAATCAGGAAGACTAAAATTTGAATTCTGCCTTGGTTACTATATAGCTTTATGATTATGATCCTGTGGCAAAATCATTTTACTTTCAAGCCTCAACTTCCTCATCTGTCTTAGGGTTATGAGACTCAAATGAGATAAAACATAAGGAGCTTTGTAAACCTCACCTTAACATGCTCTGAAAATGTTAGTTATGATGATGGTTATCTTTCCCAATCCTGCTATCTGCCAGTGCTGATACATATCTTTGTATTTACTTGTATTCATTATATATGTATATATATATGTATATATATATATATATATACCTAATTTATTTATATAAACCTATATATATATATAACCTAATGAAATGTGTTCTAGACTTGGAACCTAGAAGATCTGGGTTCACATCCCTCCTCTGACATTAGTTTCTTGTGTAAAACCAGGAGAGACTAAATTTCTTCTTAGTTTCAGTTTCCTTTCCCTGTAAAATGAGGGAGTTACCTCTAAAATTTATTCCAACTATAAATCTATGATTTTTTCATCCTATAATCCTAAATGTACATGTTGTTGCCATGAGAACACAAGAATCTTCAGAGTGGGAGTGGTTTCAGTTATTATTATATCAGTAGCACCTAGTACAAGGCATAGCACATAGTAAAACCCTTAATAAATTCTCCTTGATTGATGGTCTCACTAAAACCCTCACTGATGCCTGATAAATGCATATAAATAAAGATTAAAGGAGAATGAACTGCTCAGCAAAACAGATATAAAGTAGCCTCATGTTAATAAATAAATTATGTATTTAATAGTATATCAACTCTTCAGGCCATTAAATTTATGATTTTCTAATACTAAAGAAAATAAGTAATAAACAGAGCTCCTATAAAAAAGGAATATTGAAAATAAGAGAAAGTCTTCAAATAATTTAAATCTGAACATTGGAGATTATCTAGTTCCCACATCCTACTCTCTGCATCAAATTAACAATAGGATAATAGATATTTTAAAAATATTATGTACTATGAACTAGGAACCGTGCTAAGCTCAGGGGATGCAAATTCTAAAATGAAAAACTGACTTAAGAGAACTTATATTCTAATAGGAAAAGTCAAACACATAGAAATGGTGGCCAGGAGAGGATGTTTTGGTATTGGTGAGTAGAGCAAAAGAATGGTGAATAGAGCAAGAGAATACTCAACTGATAAAGCCTTTCCAGAAGCAATAATAATGTGTACTTGATTAGATTTCCCAGAATTAAAAGGACAACAGGTGAGGAAATGACTGAGACTTGCTAGACATATAGTGAGTTGTCACCAAGCAAACAAAAGCAAAAAAGCTTGGTTAAAAAAAAATGTGGTTGGATCTTTGGATTCACTCAGTTAAAATGAAGTCTCATCAATCAGGACAGACTCAAAAGTGACACAGTTGGAAGGTATTTTAGGGGCCATCTTACTCCAACCCTCTCAATTTAGACAGTTAATTAACATTAATTAAGTGCATGACAAAAAAACTGCTAAATGCAAGAGTGACAGTCCTTGATCCAAGTAACTCACAATCTAATGAATCTTAAAGATGAGGAAGCAGACCTAGGGAATGGAAGGAAATTTTTCAAAGTTCCACAGGTAGTGATCAATGAGGTGAGAAAAATCACACAATAAAGGGGTGAAGATTTGGACTTAAGAGTTTTTTTGGGGGGGTTCCAAATGTAATAATTCTTTCCACAATATTACATGATGTGAACCAGAAAAGAAACAAGTTTATAGAGAAGGCAATGGTATTAAATGGGGCTTACTGCATCAGATGATTTGTCATCTCAGCTTGGAGTAGGGGACCAGGAATTTTTGAGTAGACAGGTTATATCATAAAAGAGCCAGGCAACTTTTTGGCTTCTATTCTGTATTTTTTTCCCACACTAAGTCTATATATGTCCTGAAGCCTCCTGGCATTTTGATGGTAATCTTCATAATGCTAAGCAATATTCAAGAAAATGTTGGCTGCTGGTCAAGGGGTTCAGTTTCTCTTCTTACCAATTTGTCTCATGCATCTTATATGTGATGACACTGAACTGAGAACATGACACTTCGTGAATTTTAAAGTATCCTTATTATTTTGTATTTTGTTTTTATTTAAAAATACCAACATTAAAACAGAATTGATCAATCAATCAAATATTTATTGAGTCCCTACATTCTAGATACTTTTCTAGGAATTAATTCTAAATAATATGCTGTCATCTTTTACAAATATCCACACTTGACATATATGATTGTTTACTCTTTAAAGAAAGCAAAACAAAGACACAAAATGTCTCAAGTTAGAAATTTATTAAAAAGCAAAACTTTCCTTTTCCTTTGTTTCTTAGACTTTTATCTTTAGAAACTATTATGAAAATCTGAAAGTTGAAAAATTTAGGAACAATATTCATGTACCTTTTTATAAAAAAAGTAAAGAAATAGCAGTAATATATAAAATTGATATACCCAAAGCAAAATTTATCTCATTTTCTTAACCTGCTCTACTCCCTACCCCCACCCCTACTGCCCTATCGCCATCAGTGGTGCCACTATCCTTATTGTATCATGGGCTTAAAGTTTTGGAGTGGATTTTAATGCTTTGTTTACATTCTTTCTTCTTGCTTAAAGTTTTATTGGTATCCTTATTGTATCTTTGTTGAGAGTTATCCTACGCCCAGCCCATCCCTCCAGAATGACAAAGAAAAGCCACCAAACATATCAGCAACCACATCTGACTACATATGTAACATTCAGAACTAGTATACTTCTAATGAGATACAAAGAAAGTGTGTTTCATCATCTTTTCCCCAGGATTAAGGTTTAGTCATTCATTCTTTCACTATCAGTAATCTTTTTGGATATCAAATATGTACAAGACACTGTGCTGAAGGATGGAAATATGAATAAAAAGTAATTTTCTTCATGACTATAATAAAAGATAAAAGCTCTTTCGCCTGAATCCTTACCCTTGTCCTCGCTAGACTCATGGACATTTATTTGATAGGTGAGGCAACAATTGATTAGTCTAGAAATGACATGTGATCTATGAAAGTCACACCCCTATCATATATATATATATATATATATATATATATATATATATATATATATATTTATCAGAGGGGGCTGGAAAATGTATTAGGATAGTGGAAGGGTGAAGATAAGGCAATCAAGGCAACTATGGGCATATGGCTGGGATATTACTGGGATATTACCATCATTTGATGCTACATGCTTCCAGAAATAAGCATATATTTAAAAACTGATTTAGCTGCTTGCTTTCACATGAAAACTATTTGAGAGATTTCAGCAGAGATATTTAGTTAAGGACTCTTTTTTTTTTCTGGAACTGGGAATCTGGTCTTTCATTAGACTGGGGAATTGTTGATGAGAGATTCAGACTAGGTTAGTTCTACTTTTGTTTTGAGACAGGACCTCTGAGTACTTCCCATCTTTATTTCATTTGTACTAAAGAGGGAAAAAGCATGGGTCTTAGGCTTATTCACTAGAAAGAGAAATAAAGGGCAGTTAGGAAGAGCAGTGTATAGAGGATTGGACCTGCCTAGAGTTGATGCAGGGGAAAGATGAAGAGAATTGTGAATGTAGAAATTGAATGGAGATGTAAATTTAGTACCCTCTACCTAATTCCTGCTCCAGTAAGAGAAAGGGAATTTAGATTTTTGCCCTCTGGATGAGAGGCAAGACATGAAAACCTGGACCTGTAGTCCAGCCAATTGTGTTTGACTCTTCTTTTATATCTCTCTCTCCATCTCTCTCTCTCTCTCCTCTCCCTCTTTCTCCCTATCCCTTTCTATGCCTTATAACCTTTTAGATAAATTTTTGTTTTATATCCACCATTGCTTTCCCAAGTCTGAATAATGATTCCTCATAGGCAGAACTGAACTCAAGTAGTCAGTGGCTACAGAGAGTCAGGAAGACAGGACAGACTCAACCATTTAGTAACTGTGTGACTCTAGACCAGTCACTTAATCCTGTTTGCCTCAGTTTCCTCAACTGTAAAATGAGCTGGAGAAGGAAATGGCAAAGTACTTCAGTATTTTGCCAAGAAAACCCAAGTGGAGAGTTGGACTTGACTGAAAAATGACTAAACAACAAAAGGAAGAATACAATAAATACATAATGAAATAAAGAATAGCTGTTAAGTGCAATGAGAGGAAGAGACAAAAGTCTTTGAATAATAAGGATAAATTAAAGCTATACTGTATACTATATATATCTTTTTTGTTTATTTTTGCAAGGCAATGGGGTTAAGTAATTTGTCCAAAGTCACACAGCTGGGTAATTGTTAAGTGTCTGAGGCTGGATTTGAACTCCAGTCCTCCTGACTCCAGGATCCGTGCTCTATCCACTTCACCACCTAGCTGCCCCATACCAAACATTTTTTAAAACAAAATTTTCTGCTCAATAGACAAACAGCAAATTCATTGAGATGTCAAGTTAGTCATACACACACACACACACACAGATAGCTAGATAGAGGAAAACAATTAAGAATGCTAAATAAAAGTAGGGCTAAGAAAGTCTGTGAACGAGATACCTCTCATTTAAAGTAAATCTGCAGGGATAAAATCCAAAGGAAGAGACTGTTTGCAATAAAAAGCTTGTTTAAATGGCCTGTTTTATGATTTCTTTGTTGTCACTTTGAATTTGAATACAAACTCTTTAAGCATGACTTTTTCTAGAATCTCTATCTCAATCTTCCTTTCCTACCTTTTATGTTGTTTTCTTGAATATGAGTATGACATTATAGTTAAACTGAATTGCTCATCATTCCCTAAACATGGCCTTTGTTCTCCTATGTTCATAAGTTCTTTGTACTTTTCCTTAGCCCTCATTCTCTTCAGATTTTCTCTCAAAAATGCTACTTATCCTTTTGAGGCTTGTCTTGAGAATTTGATAGATCACCTCTTCACCTCATCTCTACTTCAACTGCCCAGTTAGAAATAGTCTTTCCCTCTATATAATCAGAGTACTTTGGATATTTTTGTGGTACTTATCACATTATGCTTATTTTTCTGACAATTTTCACTTTAACATTATAATTTATTTGAGGTGAAGAATCATTTTTAAAAATTAGTTTTTGGATTCCTCAAAATATCCACTAAAGTGCATTCCACTTACTAGACATTCAATAAATACCTATGGAATGAAGACTTTTAGCAAAACAGCTATGATATTTCCTAGTGAAATATCAACTTAACAGGGAGTGCTCTTCAATAAACTCACAAATAATAATTTTGGTTAGTAACTGATGCCCATTTTGTTAAAATATATATATATCTTAGTACTTTTGTATTGGCTAAAAATATCTAATGAACTATTAGGAGGTATGCTAGGCATTGGAAAAATATTTACCTTACTGGTAACATTTCTTTCTTTGTACTTTTTATGATGTTTTTCTGCTTCTGTATCTGCAAGATAATATACAAATCAAACTTTAAGAGCATTTTCTTTAGAAATTCTTAGTAACTATCCTGTCATAACAAACATTTTCTAGAGCCCATTCAGAAAACAAGAATAATAGTTAATAAATTTCAATTAGAAAATATTAATTATTTTGAGGTAATTTCTTCACTGATTCCTTTATTTTGACTTGGCAGTTGAAATGAACCCCCAAACCTTTGATCTTGCTTTCTGAAACAGAATTAATAGCATGAAAGATGACTAAGAATAATAGGACAAATTTAATCAATTGAATTTTTTAGGGAAGAGATGAAATGCGATTATTAAAATATAGAATTGGGAGTACAAACTTTTATCTTATAGACTAACCTGAAGACACATAAGTAAATAACTTATTCTTAGAAATATACAAATTTTAGACTGTGTGAAAAATTTAAAAGTTTTAAGATATAAAAATATCCCATTAATAAAATACATTTTGTCATATCATATTTTATTTCTGAATGGTAGTTGAGATACTGTGACAAAGATTTTTAAGAAAAATTCTATTTTTAAAAATAACTTTTCTACTAAACCACATCATGTCAACTTTACTATATTATATAATGACAAAATTAATTACATGCAATATTATTTTAATTTTTTCAAAATTAAAACAATGACTAATTTCCTGAACAGTTATTCTCATTTGTGACAACCCGCATTTCCTTTTCTCTCCCCTCTCCTATCCAATTTTGGATAATTGACTTCATTTATGATTATCA
Source organism: Macrotis lagotis (assembly GCF_037893015.1). Classification (NCBI taxonomy): domain Eukaryota; kingdom Metazoa; phylum Chordata; class Mammalia; order Peramelemorphia; family Peramelidae; genus Macrotis; species Macrotis lagotis. The sequence continues at coordinate 176,525,660 of NC_133658.1, read as the reverse complement.
ACACCTTTTCCCCAAAAGTATAATAAATTTGTACCTAGCAGGCAGGTTATGACTTTTTTTTAACATTATTCCTAATAATTTGGTCTAGGATTTATGGATCTGAGTGATTATTATTACTGCTGGTGAGTTTTTCTCACTATTGAATTTCATTACTCAGCAGTAGGCCTTTAGTGATTTAGGAAGCTCCTTCCCAAATCACTAACTGGTTCTTTTCCCTTTACAAGGCAGCTATGGATAGATTCTGTTGAAAAGATAGGTAAAGACAGATTCTGCTGAAAGTGGGTAAATTTAATCACATATGTATAACTTCATTTCAAAAGCAAGTGTTTTGTCAGTTTAGGAGGAAAAAAAGATGTATTCTAAAGAAATACAATTAAACCAATGCTTAATAGCATTAGAGCCTACAGCTAAGATTGTTGAGATACCATCTATTTGAAATGCTTTACAATGGTTCACTATAAGCTATTAAAGCTTACCACTAGCACAAGAACTTTTGGGAGTGACATGTTCATTTCAAAGACTATGTTTGATATGATTATGTATTTTAGTATTATTTAACTGAATCATGATTTGAAAAAGCTTGATTGGGCAAATAAGAATGTGAATATAGCCAGGAGTGGCATTGTATGAGCAGTAGTGACCTGAATAAACACATCTATCACTTCTTCTATTTCTTATCCTTATTAAATCTCAATCTAAGGTCATAAGTAGTCTTAATAGGGATTGATAGTTGAGAGTACCAAAGTTACAGAAAACTTCTCTGTAATTGACTTGCAATCCAACTCAACGTAAAACTTGTCTCACTTTTTGGTTAATTTTTAATTCCTTAATCCCAAACTGCATTTATATTATTGTTCAGTTATTTCAGTAGTATCTGTTTCCTCTATTACCCCATTTGAGGTTTTCTTGGCAAAAATACTGGAGTGTTTGCCAATTCCTTCTTTAGTTCATTTTAGAGATGAGAAACTGAGGTAAACAGGACTAATTAAAGGACTTGCCTAGAATCACACAGGTAGTGCCTAAGAATAGATTTGAACTTGGGAAGAGAGGCCTTCCTGGTTCCCAGCCCACTGCACTACCTAGTTGTCCTATACATTTATAAAAGTGGACAAAGAAGAATGAAAATGGCCAACACCTTGCTGGAAATTTCAAGTAACATGCAATAGTTGAATGAGGAAGGGGCTAATGGAAGAGGCTGAGAAGCCCATTTCAAAAGCAACATGATACTATATATTAGAGGTGCTGTTAAGTTATAGCTATTTGGAGCATGCATAGACATTTTGTAATTGGTTCCAACCTACTAGTCACATGATGAACAACCTTTTTGATCATGTAGCTGGATTTAGGGGTGCATTCAAAAAGCATTAGTCTTCCAGAGACAATCCTCTTAGTCTGACTCCTTTTTACCTGTTGCATTCCAGAAAGAGAAGAGAGCCATTGCTATAAGGAAGGAGACCCAGGTTCCTTTCATCTTAGGTCTATATATGGCTTATGAATATGGATCAGTTCTTTGTTTTTGTGTTGGGTTTCTTGTCTTAGGTAAAGGAGATTGGTAATGACTAGGACCTTGGGATCTCTGAAAGGTAAGGAGAGTGATCTGCTGGAAATTCAGTAATATTGTCTATGCATGGATTTTGCACTAGTTAATTCACCATCAAGGCCTCAAAGGAAGGAATGAGCTTTGAAACCTGGACCATCAGTAACTGAGATGGGGACTCATCTAGTAACTATATCTTTGAAATAAATTTAGTTTGAAAAAGTTATTTGATAATAGTTAAATAGAACTGATGTTTTAGTCATGGACAGTTAATATTGGAAGAATATACTGAAATAAGGATTGAATTGACAGCATTAGAGAAAAATTTCCTACACTCCTCAGGTAATAGTTAATAATATCAGCTTGCATTTATATAGCACCTTAAGGTAGCATTCTCACAATGAACTCTGATTGGTAAGTGTTACTATCCTCATTTACATATGAGGAGCAGCTAAAGTGACTAACCCAGGATCACCCAGCTAGTATCTGAGATGGACTTGAATTCAGGTCTTCCTGATTCCAGGGCCAGCGTTCTTTTTACTCTGCCACCTAGAACTCTGAGGTACAGAGTAAAATTAGTCCCTTCCCCCATTACATCAATGTGGTTGGCACAGATCAGTATCCTGTTCATTTAGGTTTGGTTTTGAAACAAAATGAAAAGCATATAATATGACTCAAAAGCAAATGAAGGCTTTCTTTGCAACAGATTAGACTATATTCAATAAAGTTTCTGGAGCCCTTAGATTGAATAAAAATGGGTCTTCTGTTGATCAATAGAGAAGGATAAAGTAACTTGCCTGGTCTTGGGACATCCACCATATCTGAAGGGTCCCATAGGGTTTTTTATGACCAGGAAATCAGATCAATATACCCAGATGTCACCTAGAGTGTGTCACCAAGGGAGGTGTAACATTCCTTGGACTAATCAAGTCCCAGGGTCAACTATGTCACATTTCTGGTAAAAACCATCCTGTGTCACTTGGAGGGATCAGGGGAAATCCTGATAGATAAGTAGTTCTATCACAACATAGAAAATATAGTGACATAAATAAGCATTTAAGAGAATAGGCTTGTAATTTCAGGCAGAAACCTTAGAACTCTGGTTTAATCAATGTCCCAGTGTCAACTTTGTCACCTTTCTGGGAAAAGCCAGACTGACTCACTTGCAGAGAATCAGGGAAATCCTGGTAGATAGCAGACTTATCACAATATAGAAACATAAATAAGCATTTAAAGGAATAGACTTGTGCTTTCAGGCAGTGATGTCTGCAGCCAAGGGGATGAACCTCCCCCTTCTTCCCTTCAATGTGAAGGGAACAGCCAGACAGTTAAATGGAGGCTCCCTCAGGGACTGCTCTGGGGAAGAGAGGAAAGAAAAGTATTATGGGGTAGGTTTCCTCTCTATACTTCCATAGTTGATAGATTCCTGTTCTAGTCCATTCTCCCCAACCTGTCTGATTACATCTGCCTTTGCTTTAATTCACTCTGTCATAACACAATATCTTAGTACCTCTTCCTTTCCTTGTCTTCTGTTACAGAACCAGAACCCAACCCTCTCTTTCCTTGATCCCTCTGCTTGATTTAACTGCATCTACATCTTGATCCTATGACTTTCTCTCCTGATCAAAATGCTTTGGAGACTTGGGGTATATTCTGGGTCAATTGTTCTGCTTCAGTCCCATCCCAACACCACTTTCTTCATGTCAGAAACCACACTAATAAAAATAGAGCATACCCCCTTCCCTGGCGTAGTTATTGATCAGCTTCACACTGATATGTTGTTATCAGGGCAACCACTGCTGTGGCTTTGGTTGAATGTAGGAAGATGAAAATTTCCTAAGTCTGGCCATGTACTTGAGAGACTTTTTTGAAATCTGTTTTCCAAGGACAATACTCTTCTGGTTCTTACTTAAAGCCCTTTGCAATCTGACTCTGCCCTACCTTTTGATTCAGAGTATACATTATGTCCTTTGATGCACCTATGCTCCAAACAAACTGGCCTCCTAGCTCAAGGGGACATTCCATATCCTCCTTGAGGATTCTACAAAGGCTGTACCTGAAAAGGTTTCCTTTGTCACCCAGACCTAACTGCCTTCAAAGAGAGCTCAAAAACTACCTGTTCTGGAGTTCTTTCTCAATTTCCCCAGTTGTTCCAAACATGTTTACATTTTACCTCAATCTGGTGCTCACTTATCTGTAAACATATTGCATTCTTCCCACTAGTACTTAAGCTTCATAAATTTAACACTTTGGTATGTGTACCCACAGCACCTAGCAGAACTCCTGCCACACAGTGAATTCCTAATAAATACATGAATCATCCATTCATAGAATAGTAAAATTTAAGTATGTACATAAATTCCAAAGGAACACACCTGTTAGGCTTAACTTTAAAGAATATGTAAGGAGGCTAAGGAAGTGCATAGGTTATGGAGAGATTATAAGCAGCTGTGTGAATATAACCCAATGTCAGTTTTGGAGTCAGGAAGACTCATCTTCATGAGCTCAAATATTTCTACTTAATAGCTGTGTGACCCTAAGCAAGTCACTTAATCATATCTGTTGCAGATTCCTCATCTATAAAATGAGTTGGAGAAGGAAATGAGCATCTAGGGCTGTGGTAGATAGACTACCAGGGCTAAGCCAGGAAGACTTCAATTCAAATCTGGCCTCAGTCATAAAGTAGCTGTGTAACTCAGTTTCCTCAAAAGTAAAATGAACTGGAGAAGGAAATGGCAAAATACTACAGTATCTTTGCCAAGAAAACCCCAAATGGGGTCACAAAGAATAGCATATGACTGAAATTACTGAACAACAAACAATTTAAAAAATAGAATAAAATAGGGTTCCCCAGAGTGCCCATGGAAAAAATAAATCTAATGTTAAATTCTGACATAGATAACATAAGGAAAGCCTTGAAAACAGAAGAAAAGACAATAAGATGATGAACATGTTTAGATTTCTTTACAGCTTTATAGAGTGTCAAACTGTGCTTTCACTATAATCCTCTCTTTAAGTAAATAATTGTCTATGGATGACTAATCTTTAAGTCAGAAATTTTCCAAAAAGGTATTTAGCTTAATATGTTTATGCATACTGGGGGGGAGCAAGGGAATAGGCAATATGACAAGTATCATCTGCAAAATAAATATAACCTTGTATATTTTTAATTGCCCCATCATGATAAATACAATACATGAAAGTTTTGATTAATTGCAAATTTTGAGATGAATTACAGAAGGTAGTCAGCAAGTATAGACTAAGGGTAAGAACAAAATATTCAATGCAATAGAATGAGAAGAAAACTCCACCGTTCTAAATATTAGAGGAAATAAAGCCTGGATTAAGTGCAACAGTCAGAGAAGATCAAACTGTAGGTGGCCTAGTACTAACATGAAGATTACAGGGTAAAAAGCAATTATCAAAAGTAAGATAAGTATAGGTAAGGAAGTCAGTGAAATGTGAAGTAAGAGCGAGTCAAATTTTAGAAAAGTAAAAACAGAAGAAAAGTTAGTTAAAGGCAAACTTACTCCACTGGTTCTGGTTCTTCAGATGGTATATATCTATCTAATTGTCTCTCTGCATTCCCAATTCAGTAGATCAAATGGTTCAATATATATATTTATTAGGTTCCTACCAGATATACTGTGCTAAGTACTGGGTATCCAAAGAAAGGCAAAAAAATATTATCTACCCTCAAGGAGCTCACAATCTAATGCATGAAGGAGCTAACGAGCAGAAAAACATTTACAAAGTTAGATAAGAGGAAAATTAGCAAATAATCCAAAGAGAGAAGGCACTAAAATTAAGAAATTTTTGAGATTTTTGCTTGGACACAAAGCAAGCCAGAGATGAAGGGAGAGCATTCTAGGCTTGGGGGAAGAATGCCAAAAAAATGTCTAGAACTGAGAGGTGGAATATATCTTGTTCAGGGCTGAGCAAGAAAGCCAGTATCACTGGGATACCACCCCTCTTCTGGTGAAGTTCCAATCAAAAAGAGACAGAAAGTCTCCTGGGTGAAGGTATAACTCCTCAGGGAGAAATATGTCTTGATTGTGTATGGACTCTTTATATTTTGGAATTCCTCCCAGGACATGAAATAAAATCTGTTATATACATATCTACACATGTATATACATATATACATATATACATATATATATGCAGGGAGAAGGAGAGGGAAAGAGAGGAAGGAGAGAGAAAAAAGAGACAGAGAGTTGAGACAGAGTGAGACAGAGACAGAGACAGGGACAGATATTTCATGGAGCTGAAGTCATTTTTTCTCTATTGTTCATTTTCAATTTATCTTGTGTATAGTTTGTACATAGACATTTGCATGTTGCCTTCCCTCTTAGACTTTAACTTCCTTGAGAGAAGACATGTAGCTTGTCTTTTTTATTATATCTCCAGAGCTTAGCATAGAGTTTGGTATATAGTAAGTACTTAATAAGTCTTTATTAACTGACAGACTGATGGACTGACTTCCTGCTCCAAAGGTAGCTAGATGGCACAGTGGATAGAATGCTGGATATGGAGTCCGGAAGACTTGAATTTGAATCCTACTTTTATAGTGATTTGCTATATAGTCACTTAATCTCTCTCAGTCTCAGGTTCCTTATCTGCAAAATGAGACTATTAAGGAGCACCTACCTCAAAGGGTAGCTTTGAAGAATGAAACAATACATGTAAAATACTTTGCACACTATATAAATGATACTATTTTTATAATCTGTTAAAACTTATATAAGACTTATTACTAATATCTTAGAAGAGAGCATAAACCAAAAAGATGTGATTTGTAAGAAGTCTCCTAGTTATAAGATAGTTCATGTAAACTCAGAATTTGGGGTCCTAAGCTTTGGGTTATATTAACACAACTCAAAATGTGTTTTTATTCTACAAAGATATGTTACTTAATTAAGTTTCTTTATCTCTTCTCTAAATTCTCAGGATACTTAGATTTTAACTCAAGAAATTTTTAATACCTAATCAGGAAAACATTTCTGCTGAAAATGTTGCATAGCAACAATACTTCCTTCCTAAGTTGTTTTACTTTGGAATTGGCAAATGGGGGTCATTAAAGTCACACTTTATTTTTCTATATTTTCCTTTTATTTTAACATTGAGATAGTAGTCTATGGTCCCTCTAAATGTCAGTACTACCTTGCATTAATCACCTTAACTAACAATAAAATAATCTGATCATAAAAAATGTAGGACATCACAGAATATTAGAATTGGAAGGGACCTCAGAGATCATCTAGTCTATCTCAAACTTGAAAAAAAATTTCTTTACAATATATTGATAAATAGTACATCATGTCTCTTCTTGAAGATATTCAGGATGAGGAACTCACTAGCCAACTTAGGGAAAAACATCTTTTTTATACTTAGGAAATTTTACTTTATATTCAAGCTTAAATAGGTTTCTGCAACTTCAACTATCACTCTTTATTTTGCTCTCTGAGATAAAAAAGAGAAAGTCTAATTCTTCCTCCATGTTAAAGCTCTTCAAATGCTTGAAGATAGGTATCATGTCTCCATCTCCATTTTCTTCTATATGCTTTAATGGTAGGGAAGTTCCTTGATTACAGTTTTATACATTCTCTATATTATTGGCAGGTAATTGTCAAAGTAGATACCACTGGTCCTGATTTCAAATCCAACTTTGGTTATTTACTAACTGTGTGACTTTGAGCAAGTCATTTAACCTCTGTCTTTTTTGGTTTTTATAAGTGTAAAATGTGGTAATCTAGCACTTATCTCTCAGAGTTGTTTCGAGGATGAAATGATAGCATGTAGTCAGTTTTTGATAAATGTCTCCCCCCCTCCTCCCATCCCCCTTTCCCCTTCCCCCTCCTCCCTGCCTCCCCTCTTGACCCTTCCACCTTCTCCTTTATTTCCTTTTCCTTTTCCTTTTCTTTCCTCCCTCCCTCCCTCCCTCAACCAAATCCACAATTCTTATTTTTACATTACATATCCAATTAGCTGCCAAGTCTTATTTTTATTTCAACAACATCACTTCTCCTGGACTGTTGTAGTCCTTGCCTTCCTAACCCTAACTCCTCTCTAAACCATTCTCCATGTGATAATCTTTTTTTTTTTTTTTGCAAGGCAATGGGGTTAAGTGTCTTGCCCAAGGCCACATGGCTAGGTAATTATTAAGTGTCTGAGACTGGATTTGAACCCAGGTACTCCTGACTCCAGGGCTAGTGCTTTATCCACTGTACCACCTAGCCATCCCTCCATATGATAATTTTAAAGTAGATCATTTTACTTTCCAATTCAATAATCTTCAGTAACTTCCTATTACTAACACATACAAGTAAAAACTCTTCTGATTAGTATTAAAACTCTTCACAAACTGACTTTACTCTAACTTCCCAGTATTATTATATATCTTACTCTCCTTACAAACTCTAGACTTCCTTATTATTCCTTCCATAATATACTTCTGCCATTTTTGTGCATTTGCACTGGTATTTCCCATGCCTGAACTATGCACTTCTTCCTCATAGCCATCTCTCAGAACTCTTAATTTCTGTTAAAGTTCAAAGGTCACTTTCAACTGCTACTTTTCCCTCACAAATTACCTTGTATATAATTTTTATATTCTTGTATTCAGAGAGACAACATAATATAATGAATAGTTTGTAGAGTATAAACACCTTGAGGGGAAGAACTATTTTTATAGCCCTAAAACCCATCCCCAGTACAAGTTAAGTCAACAGGCCCTTATTAAATATGGATCAGGTATTGTGTTGAGGATCAATAATATAAAAAAGGTAAAAATTATCCTTGGTTTCATATTGTCTTCATGACAATATGAAAATAACTTGGTGCAAATAAGATAGAACAAACTGGAGATAATTTCAGAGGAAAAGCATTAACATTGAAGAGGACCAATAAAGGCTTTTTCTAGAAGATGGGATTTTTAGCTGAAACTTAAGGAACCAGGGAAAGCAGGACACAAAAATGAGGAAGGAAAGAATTCCAGGCATAGTTGGGAGCTGGAGTATCTTCTATGAGAAATACAAACAAGACTGGATTCACTGGATCATAGACTGTATGGAGGAGTGCAAAATATAAAATGACTAGGAAAGTAAGAACTGGCCAGATTTTTTTTAACTGATTTTTTAAAATTGTCATTCATTTATACATGTATATTTCCTTACAAAACTTCCCTCTACCCTCCTTTCTCTCCCCACTCCCCTCAGTTAGAAACAGTCAGGTTAGATTTTTACATACTTAATTTGTTAAACATATCTACAAAGTAATAGTTTTTGGTATGAGGAATTAGGATTAAGGGAAAGAGATACATAAGAGGTAATATTTATAAATTCAGTAGGGGTATTTCTCTTCCATATTTTGTTTTGTTTTGTTTTTCTTCTTCTGTTTGTGGATAATATAGTCCATAATTGGTTAAATACAGTTGTCCTAGCTCTCTGGACTGCTGAATGGGGTTGCTTCCATCAAGGTTGTCCTTCTCATAATGTTGATGTGTAAATTGTTCTCTTGGCTCTACTGCTTTCCCTCAGCATCAGATCCTGTAAGTCATTCCATGCTTCTCTAGATTCTGACCATTAATTGTTTCTTACAGAACAATAATATTCTATAGTATTCATGTACCATAATTTGTTTAGCCATTCCCCAGCTGACGGACATCCCCTCAATTTCCAATTCTTTGCCACTGAAAAAAGGGCTGCTATGAATATTTAGGAATATGTAGGACGTTTTTCCATTTTTTTACAATTTCTTCTGGATGTAGTCTTAGAATTGAAATTGCTGGGTCAAAGTGTATGAACAGTTTTATTGTTTTGGGGGCATAGTTCCATACTGCTCTCCAGAAAGGTTAGATCTGTTCACAACTCCACCAGTAATAAATACATCAATGTCCCAATCCTCGCACAACCTCGGCAACAATGATCATCTTAACTTTTTATCATATTGGTCAATAAGATAGGTATAAGATGATACCTCCTTGTTGTTTTAATTTGCATTTCTCTAATCAATAATGATTTGGAGCTTTTTTCATTTGATTATCTATCTGTCCATCTATATATCTGTATCTATACACACATATCTTTTATTTCTTCATTTGGAAACTGTCTGTTCATATCCTTTGTTCATTTGTCAACTGGGGAATGACTTGGGACCTTATAAATTTGATGCAATTCTCTATATATTTTAGAAATGAGATCTTTATCAGAACTTCTAGTTGTGAAGATTGTTTCTCAGCTCTCTGCTTTTCTTCTAATTTTGGCAACATTGATTTTTAATTTAATATAGTCAAAATCATTCATTTTGCAGTTTATAATGTGCTCTA